>NW_012130069.1:1756018-1762056 GCF_000143395.1 Atta cephalotes | reverse complement strand
GCGTGTGTGTGTGTGTGTGTGTGTGTGTGTATATAAATATAAAATACTAATTCCGCTCTTCCAATCGATCTTCCAAGTCTTCGTTAAAAAGTCGGTAAACGTAAATAGCCTCATTTGGCGATTGGATAAACGGTGGTCGTATCGCGCATATACGGGGAAGTTTTACGTGGTTAAACGAGTCGCGCTGCAGCGTGGCAGGAAACTCTTTAGCTGCGGGCCGGCTGTTTCTACGAAACGATCGTAGACGGAGAGACTTTGAAATGCGTCCCGTGCATACCGGAGATCGGAGCAGCATGTTGCTCCGGTGTTTACGGATCCCTTCCGTACCATCGATCTTCCGCGTTCTGCAACGCGGCGAATGCAACGAGTATTGTTCTAAGAGCAACAAGGATGCGACGACCGGCATGCCGACGCAAATAGTGAAACACGCCCAGCGTGATCCTACCGCGGGTTATCGTCCCGACATTAATCCTTCCAGGCCTTGCTCGATGACGATCGCACCAGCGTGCTAGTTAAGCAAAGCGTTGCAGGAAGAGTACGAACTTTGTGCGTCGCAAACATTTTTCAAGGAATTATTTTTTCAGTGTGAATTTCTGAATAAGAAAAAGTATGTAGATTTTTGAATCGAACTTTTATAAGTATAGTAGAATTTTATTTATCTGTACTCCATTTAAGTGTACAAACAAGTTCATGCTTATTGTCTTTCCAAATATACTTTCAATCCAAGGAGAACAAGAAAGTCAAACTAATGTCATATTGATTGATTATTGAATTGACATCATTTTTTTATCATTATTGAATCAATATGATATTACTTTGATTTTCCTTTTAGGAAGGGACAAATCTGAACATTCAGTGATTTTTTTCACGAGACAAACATGACGGCATTGTAGAGGATATGCAATGAATGGATGTAAAACTTATGGAAATTTACAGTACTTCGATCAAAAATAGGCATTTATAGTTTTTTCATTTGTCTGGAATTCTGTTGTCTGCATTGTTATCTATCGCGCGCGCAGTATACTAGCATTATACATAAGTCTAAAGAGTTCTTGAAACGAAGAATACTTTATAATAAATGCCATCAGTTTTTGAGCTAAAACTTTAAATAATGAAATAAGGTACCTAATATTTTTGGCCAAAATTGTATTTACTTTATTAACAGTCAAGAATCAAATATTGCTGTTATATTTATTTCAAATGTCCAGACTCTTTGAGAATCTCTAAAATATACAAATTCATAGCTGAGCTCTCATGTCTGATTTATTCGGATAATAAGAACGTGACGTATTCGACTTTAGTTATCTGAACGTCAGCCATTATTGGATGTTTTCCATTTAGTGACACAAGTCGACATAAAAAAGTCATTCTATCTTTTTTTGCATTCCATGAATAACAAAGGCAGAACTTGTATCGATTTGTGCCGCTAAATGGAAAGCATCCATTATTGAATATGTATTCAATAGAGGGGAGAATTATAGCCTCTATTATCCGAAAATTCGGTTATTGTAACTGTCTTGTTCTCCATGTTCAGATAAACGGAATTCTATTCTACCTTTTTTTCTCAATGATATCCCGTCAATGTTACATACAATTTCTCAGACCGTGTTTGGGAATATCGATCATGCAAGTTCTCTATACGGTTACCGGAAGCTATTACGGGAAAGAAGGCAACGGGGCCGCGTGCCGGCGATAATTATCGGATTCAGGGGCGAAGTTCGCGGACGAACTTCCGTTCGTTGGTTCTTCCGGGTGAGCGGTGAACGCCCGAGTCGTCGGTAATCGATATCGTCGACTGAGTGAAACGAGTTTCGGTTATGGTGAATGAGAGGGGAGAACAGCGAGAGAGAACTCCCTGTTTTCTCGCGTCGGCGATCATGTAATCCCATAGGAAATCTTGTGCACGTGAGTTTCCATTGGCGGATCCATGAAGGCCATGGTCTTCTGGAAAGCCTGGAGTTTCTTTTTTTAAAAAAATATTTATAGCAAAATGTTATATATTTTTAATATTTCTCTCTGAAATGTTCTCAATCATAATTTTAATATTCTAAAAATATTTTTTAATGTAAGAACCTCTTAGATATAAAAAACATAGACATTTCATATTATATTCTTTTTTTGTATTATAATTTTGTAATTTAATTTCAAATAAAACGCTTTATGAATTATATATTAAATAATATTTTTTCTTTATAATTATATATTAAATAATAATATAATAATTAAAATAATAATTTAATATGCTATCTTTTTATATTTGACTTTAAAAAAATTTTTCGGCGAGCCAACGACCCCCTTAACAAATTTCTGAATCCGCCAATGTGAGTTTCACTTTGCATCCTCTATTATCGAACTTCTCGTCTTGTCACGAATACAGAGGTAGTTAAATTATCGGTCGCAATGAGTCGCGAGCAGAGAAACATGCGGAACTTCCAGCTGCATCGTGAATGAACTTTTAACGCGAATGGCGCAGCGCCGTGATCGAATGCGAGCACGCTAACTTTGTGTGACCTTATTCTTTCTCGTATCGCAAAGTGTCACACTGTTTGTCTCTCTAGACTAGTGCTAGAGAGTACGACCGGTTGCCGAGGAGAAAATCCTCTTTTTCCGTATGTTTTTCCGCGCATTCGCTGCTCCAGTTCGCCAACATGTACTTCGAATTACGGCAGCCTTCTCTGTGTCGCAGAGCAAGCCTTGTATAATTGAGAAAGTGCCAACTAGGGAAAAAGAACATCAAAGCCAAAAGTTCGTGTTCGAGACTCAGGAAAATAAAATTTTAAATTTATTTTATAGTTAACATTAATGGAAGCTGTAAATAGTTACATCCTACGAGGTAGAATAAAATCTGTAAACGTATGTTTTCTGGAAATGGTGTTTTTGCTTATGAATAGCTTTTTCCAATCGAGGCTTCGCAAACAAAACAACAAGCCACGATAACATTAAAATGAATCGTTACTGATTAAAAAGGCTTTTAAGTTGCGTTTGGAAACTTTATCCGAGTGCCTAAGTATATTTTATTCTTATTTTCGTATAATGGATAAAGGTAAGATGATTCACTAGAGTATTCAGATAAATTTTTCAAATGCAACTTATGCAGATGTACATTAATTTAAATCTTAGTTTAACTTACTTTTTATCTTTTTCTAGTTCTAAGAATCAGAAAAGGATAAAGAGTAAATTCAACCGAGACTAAAATTAATCTATGTGGACATTATGGAGTCATTTTGGAGATATTTTGACTTTCATATTGATTTTATAATTTGTATACCTATGCAGAAAAATATTATTCTATTGCTAAGAAAAATGAATATTCAATTTATTTTCTTCCTTTTAATGATAATCTTTAACAAAGAATATTTTTTCTTAATAATAATCTTAAAATATAAACTTATTACAAATTTTAGAAAAATTCATTATTATATAGAGAAGAAGATGGTATCATGGTTAATGTTAGACTTTGTGGTCTCCCTTAATATCTCTCTCCGCTATTATATAGTAAATTATAATGATTACTTATGGAATTATTTACCAGTAGCTCGCCGTTACACTATGACGTTAATATGCCAATAGTCAATAGCCAGCACTTATTATAATGCATTTTTACTTTCAAGTATTTCGAAACGTTTCTAAGATACATTTTAGCATTTAATTATATCTTCCTTCCTCATTTTTTTTAAAGTTCAGCGTATTATCACATGAATATATTATATGTATATTTGAGTGTTTTGTGTGCTTTTCAACATTTTATTTGACTATATATTTTGAGTTATGCAAATTTGAATGTATACATAGCATGGCATTTTGCTGATGTGTCGTCTATGCGTATTGATTACTTACGGTCTCTTTTTTGAAGTTTTTATATCAAAATAATCATTTTTGATAATCGATTATCGAGTAACTCTGTTACTCTATTATAATTTATATTACGTGTACTATTTTTAGTACTGAGCAGCTTATAAGCAGAAGTTATGTGTATGTATATACATTTATTTACATACATTCTAAAATGTTTTTTTATTTTATTAATTTTATTATCAAACACTGTTTTTTTTAAACAAAACCAATTTTTTAAATCTATTTTTATAGGAGGAAATTATCATGCCTGTTTCTCTTCGTTAATGCAGTGTCGCTATATTTTTATAAATAATGTCCTATATAATAAATATTTCGTAACTTTGAGTTTAGAATCGATTGAACAATACTTTGACGAATGTAATTATTAAGTTTTAAATTTAAATTTTGATTATTAACGAAGTTATTGTATAAAATGTAATAAAAATAAAATAGGAGGCCATATCATAATATCATATCATTTCTTTTATTTAAAATAAGAATTTATTTTTTTTTCTAGAAGAATATAAAATTGATCGAAGTAACGATTTTAGAGAATATAATAAGCAAGTCGAATTTGTTTTGATCTTGATTAAAGTATTTAACTCATTAGAAGAATATATGTTGAATAAATTTGATGTTTGATGAACTTACTATGATAGATTGTAGACATATGAACTTTTTTAAAATACATTTGAAACAATTAATTACTTATATACAGTAAAATTTTTTTCTTTGTATATTCTACTTAGATTTATTTACTGTTAGCTTTCGCTTAACGCTATTTCTTAACAGTCGATATTGTCACGTTAATTTGATTTATCTCCAGTAGTTTTCGCATAAAATATTTTATCAGAAGTGTCTCTTATATATTTAACATAAATAATTCTCAAGGAATAATTCTCAAGACGTTCAGATATTTCATGGAGGTCCATAAATGCCCACTGGATACGTCTGTCTGCTGTATGAGCGGTGATTCTGCGAAGCGGTGCTGTAATTTACATGCTCGCAAATCGCTTTCGCAATTTCGCTGGGACGTGTCCGAGCGTTTTTTCCTTTTTTCCTCTTTTTTTTTATCCCGATCGTACATCTACCGAGGATTATTCGCGAACCGAGATCGCAATCACAGCCGTTCATTTCGCGAGGCAACGTCGTCGTATCCATAAGGTTCCTTTCCTCGACCATCGACACCGTGTCATCCGATAGCCGCAGGATATACGTGCCTAACCGAGAGTGAGAGAAAGAGAGATAGAAAGATATATCGATTGCCACTCGGCGTCTCGCTTTTGTACGAGTTCGCAACCAGCCGCCGCACCTAGAGATCTGAACATGGGGATGCACTTCGATGCGCGCGAGGCGGAGGGCCGGAAAGATAGGAGGGTAACGCGGCCGGAATTAATGCGGAGTGAGTAAGCTGGCTTGGTAGTCGCGCGAAGGAAAAAGGGATTTATGCACCGCCAGCGTTGATAAAATATATCCCGCGGCTCCGGAGAGATATACACCTCGTCGCTCTTCTCGTCTGAGAGAGTTTTGCTCGCTTTGCATTTCGCGTAACTCGCATCGTGCGCGTGTGCAAACTTGTGTTTTTTCCTGCGTGAGATATGTACATTCTTGGTATCGTCTGAGGTTGAAATAATATGTTGGAAGGATTTTGGAAGATCGATGATTTTGACAATTAATAACACAGAATGAACAATTGATCGTGATTGTACCAATAATATTAGTCTTTTTGCAAAAAAGCTAGTCTTTATGCAAAAGGGCCAGCCTTTATGCAAAATGGCCGCTAATCTACTTTTTAGTCTTTTTGCAAAAAGGCTGCGACATCTGTCAATACGTTTCTATTCCAGTTTCTATTACAAATTATAAAAAGATATCGTGTTCAAAGAATGTCGCTCAAAAAAGTGCAATTAGCAGAAGAGTAATTAGCGTTTTAGCACAGAAACGCCAAAGAAGCGTATCCGTCCGCGTGGTGTCCGGTGAGAAAGAGATCGCCACGGTAGGGAACGGATGCGGAGGAAGGGAGAAGGGGGAGGGGAGAGAGAGAGAGAGAGAGAGAGAGAGAGAGAGAGAGAGAGAGAGAGAGAGAGAGAGAGAGAGAGAGAGAGACGAGTACGTACGTACGTACGTACGTACGACGTACGACGGACGACGACGACGCGCGACGCGCGACGTCGCGACGTCGTACGCGTACGACGGACGTACGGACG
>NW_012130069.1:1746973-1755998 GCF_000143395.1 Atta cephalotes | reverse complement strand
GAGAGAGAGAGAGAACGGTGCGCACTTAGGACCTTTCGTCACGGAGACGAGGCGAGAGCCGGCCGCGCGCGGTCAATGGCTGCGGTATCCGCAGGTTCAAGGAAACCGGGCTGGTCCGATTCGACATCATGTCGTGTACACGGGGAAACCGAACAGGTGATGCGCCTCTGCGAAAATGCAGGTTAATGGAATGCCGTCTAAGTAGCCTCTGCCGTGCTGCCTTGCAAGTGCATACGATTACCGCGACTGGATTCTCGAGAGTCTTCCACGCTTCGGCGATCGGATAGAGAACTGTGTCGTGCCTCGATCGAAAACATTACCTCCGACACGTATACAACTCCTTATAAAGATTCGCACGTGTAATTTATTCCACTATAACGAAAACTCGCAGATATAAACTTATATATGTAAATATAAGATATTTTATTAAATGAACCCGACATAAAATTGAATGTTAATTAAATGCAGAGCATTTGGAGATGATGTAAAATTTAGATTTTACATAAAAAAAGTCAGAATTTTACATAAAGAAGAGGAAGAGATTCGTACAGCACAGACCTTCAAGAAACGCCGTCCTAAAAGACATTCAAAAGACGTCTGTATATCTTCTGAATATCTTAAGGATATTCCTAGGATTCTTAAGGATATTCCTAATGTTCCTGGGATATTTGTCGAATAAAATGTGCGGTATGAGAAGATAGAGAAAGTATTTTTGCTTTTTTTTTCTTTTGCAATATTAATCGTGGGCAGAGCGACTATTTGTCGAAACAGCATGATAGAGCGAGAATGAAACCGAGAGAATACCGATTGTTTGAATACCGATTGTTTCTCGTACAATTCTGAAGTAACAACTCTGAGACTGATTACTATGGATTCTTTCATAAGCACGCAAATCTTTTCACAATCCACTCGATCGTTTACGAACGAAGCAGTGTTTTCATCAGTCAATTTTTAGAAGATGATAAAAGTTTTTATCAAACTTCGCGTTAAATATAAAATTCTTCGGCGTATTGCATGCACAAGATCTATTCAGAAGCGTTGGTATTTAGTCGAACAAATATATCAATCGTACAGCTAATATTTATACACTTCAAATAATATTAATTCATTTTTTGGAATTTGTTCATACGTAATTTTTCAATACCTATGCTCTTATCCAAGGAATAAATCAAATAAAAAAATTAAAATGACTTTATTTTGATGTCATAAAAGTCAAAATGATAAATTTGACTATTTAATGATGTTCAGAATCAAAATAAAATTTTGATTTTCTATTGATTTTTATTTGTGTTTCTTGGGTATGTGTATTTTGGCGATTATATGGAGGTCTTTTCACGCGTTTCTATCAGCGCCACGACATAGCAACGAGCTCATCGATCGGTCACGGAGGTAGCTTTTTGAAAGCCGCATGAGGGAACCACGAGAAACCCCAACCGGACGACGACACGAACAGGGAGGAGCGTAGACGCTTCTCATATATGTATGTATCTGCGTTAGATGTGTACATGACTAGCATATCGATTTAATATTCTTTTTCTCATACCGATGCATGAAGGCGGCGGTTGACATGTTACTATCCATGGGGTGGTTCCATAAATCCCGGCCGGGCCCCGCCAACGCGACCCTCTTGACGGCACTCCCGCTCGCGGTGCTCCGAGCTCCGTTCCGTCACCCTGTCCTCTCGTTTCGACACCGTGATCTCGAAGTGACCTCAGGAAATCCACGATGAAAGAGAGAATCCAACGCGATGCGAACGCGGCTGGCAACAACGACCGGTAGATAGGATCGTTTTCTACGAACACCTGCCTACATCGACCTGGACAGGTTGAGATCGTCTGCCTGACTGAAATCAGAATGCGCACTAGTCGGTTTCCATGGTGGATGGTGAGCCGATGGTGGTGGACGGCAGTGTTGGACGAGAGAAAGAGAAAGAGAGATAGAGTTGGAGGTGGAGTACCGGTGGAGGTGGCGATGGCGGTGGCGGTGGCGGTTGTACTCGTACTCGAAGGATTGGTGGGGGGTTTTGACAGAACCGTCTGTGCCGGCTGCGCACTACATTCTCCATCAGGCGATGGCACAGACATTAAGGCATAGTGCGCATGGTGTTGGCCGAGAAACCCATCGAATTGACCCATGAGACGTAGAGTGTGGTCTTGACTAGAAATCGCCGCGCAATGCGGAGAAACCGGCACTAAATTTACATTGGGTGTGCGATTTTTATAAAATTTCTCAAATAATAAAGAAGCCGTTTTCTTTTAAATTAATTCTTAATTCTTTCTTTTGATATTTTTTTCTATCTTAAAAACTTACATCTTTTTAAAAAGGTTTGTTTAGAATATTTTATATTATCAACAAATTGTAATGATCTTGATTTAAACACATTTTATTCTGCAACCCTCTCTCTCTTTCTTAATTACATATTTTTATCTTTTTCGTTACATGATAAAAATATTTAAATATTTCAAACTCAATAATTATAAAACTCAAAAATTAAAAAATTTTTTGTTTCTCGCATACAAAAATAATTCGTTTCAGTATGGAATTTTAAGCTATTTTTCAAAAGCTACAATAATTTCTTTATATAAAAGAGAAAGTAATGTATCTCCAGTAGTTTGTTTATTACAAAGGCGCGGCACTTAAGACGCAATTTCTTAAAACGTGTTGTTGCGTTTTAGCGTAGGTTTTTTTTAGAGTCTTCCTTATTGTCCTATCTCATTCGCTTTGGCAATTTTGCTCTTATTGGGAAATGCTGACACAAGTGATACAGAGCTTTACTGAAAATTACCATTTTTTGCTTCCCATTTTATGAGCTTCCGCATTTTATGAGTTCCATTTTCATCTGGTATCATCGTTGAATGCCCTTGTTGCCGAGCATTCATTTTATTCTTTGTCTTTCGTCTCTTTTTTTCTTCTTGTTCTTGTTTCCGTCCTTCATGCTCGTGCAGGATGCATTTTTGTACGAGAATCCAAACTAACATAATGGCGCGCGATTTTAGCCAGGCAACAACAAAACGGCAAATATTTGTCAAGTTGTTATATCACGTTCAAGCGACACGTATCGATTTTTCTTACATTGCAGGAGAATGAGATTTAAAAATTTTACAAACTCTTTTTTGCGAATATCTTCTCAAAATATATATAGTTATATATACCGTTCTATTTTCGCGATTAATTCCGAGAAATGAGATCAGCTTATGCGTACGCAATAATCTAGTTCCGTTGAAATTGAATCGAAATTAGATCACATAACGTCCATTGGAGCACGTAATATCGATCCTTCTCTGATGATGTTTGCCGGGAGTAGTTATAATGATACTAACTCGTATAATTGTTCGGCTATACTCGAGCTAATTGCATTGGCCTGTTCGTGTCGCTCCTTTCTCCAAAGTACAATTCAATTTAAGGCAAGTGTCTTCTGACTGAAGTGGTCTGGAGTTTTCACCTCCTTCCTCGGTTTCACCTGGACGAGTTCGGTTTCACCAGTTCCGGTACATTCGGATTCAAAGTTCGAGACAAAATCAATACGTAGATATCGCGCGCATCAGCAATTTTCTCTTCCCGTTGTATTCTCCTTCGCTTCCGATAATAAGTCCTTCAACTGTACGGTAAAATGTGCCAAAGAAGAAAAAGGAAAAGAAAAGGGAACGCAGATATTGGCGTGTCTCGAAAATCGAAGGAATCGAATTCTCCCGTTTTTTTTTTGGGGATGAAATGAAAATTGCTCTCTGACGTTGAGAAAATTACCTAATTTCGTCTTGAAAAAAATCTATTGCAAAGTTCCACAGAATTTTTCTTTTTATTATATACGGGTTGTAATTAAATTTATTAAAATATTTTTATGTTTATATATGATAAAAATTTATGCTAATTAATATTTCGCTCACATTATACAGTGGTTATACAAAAATTTCCGACCAATGAGTAATTTAACAAAATATTTAATGGTTTTCAAATCAGGACAAATATATAAAACATTTTAAAATTTAAAAGCATTAGGAAAAATGATATCTAGAAATCAATGAAAAGTTATAGAATATTAGCATGAGGAATTGATAATCCTATAAAATTTTAATGTTAAAGACTAAAATGCATTTAGATTTCTAAAACATGACAAGATTTGCATACGACGATGAAAATATCGTTTATTAAATATTGATGCATAATCATTCGATGCAAATCGTCAGGTGAAAGAATACAGACAAAGAACAAGAGGAAAAATAGTCCCTAAGGACGGCGCGCTTATCGTAATCGGCACGGCAGAACGGACGGTATTATTCGCGCAGCACGTAGCGATTCATTCGTTATTGTCCGACATCCCTTTGTAACGTTACACGAGGATGACTTTCGCGGCATATGGGCTCATTCACAATGAATCGCTGCAGGCGTGCACGGCACACGTGTGCAATGCCTGCACACCGCATTTTGAAATAAGTCAACAGCTATTTGAAATTTTTGAATTTTAGAAAGTATGAGCCAGTTATGTGCAAACATGATGTTTTTATGCATTAATTAAAAGAAATAACAGAACACAAATGTTTCTTGATCAATATCGTGGAAGCAAATGTGCGCGTATTTGAAACGACGTAATTATTCTGCGTAGAAACTCAGGGTATACTCGTTTATCATTCATCGAAAACAAGGAGATAGCTTCGTTTACCTTTCTTCGATCCATCGGAGAGTTCGAGTAAACAAGACACGAAAGAGGGTGTCGGGAAAACGCGGATGTGCTGAATGTTAGAGGTGTATGATGGAAAACGCGCGTGATTCGATAAAACGTTTGCGGAATGGCAGCCAGTCACGTTTCGTCGCAAAAACAGGCATAGGGCTGACGCATACTGGGGTGAATAAAGTGAGGGAGCTTCGAGGAGAAAGTCACGCTGATGATACACTGAAAATTACACGCGAATAAGTTCGCGAAAAAGAATTAGGTTTAACTTCCAATCTATTAATAAAGAAAATATCGGAACTATCTCTCACTTTTGATGGGCTTTGGTTATAAAAAATTTAATATTTTCAAAAAATGTAAATACTGTAAGTGTTATAAATAGCTATAAACAGTGCTAAAAATAAAAAATACCAAAGATTTTTTATACACTATATAAAATTTAACATTTGTTATATAGTAGCTCATAGTTTCGAAGATAATAGCCGAAAATGAAAAAATCCATTACTTTTGAGTGATTGTTTCGACTCTTAAACTTTGACATAAGTAAATAAAAAATATTAATATTTAATATTTTTTTATGCTTTACACATCCAAAGTCATCAAAATGTGTGAAGGATAGTTCTTTATAAATTTATACCTCTTTCGTTGTTTGTCGACACAATAGAGAGAACTTATACATTTTCAAGAAAAAATTAATTCTCCATTGAGCTAACAATTTATCAGAAAATGTAAAGTAAAATGAAATTCTCTCTCTTTTTTTATGAACCTTAATTATGATTTTATGAACCTTAATTAATATTGTACATTTTTCGATTCGTTTTCTAATTTCACTCGTGAGGAGTGAAATTAGAAGATAACATTTTGATGGCGATTGTATCGCCTCGGTATGCAAATCGCGACAATCAATAATCGTTAAAAGAATGAAAAGGAGACAGATGATTGACAGACGACGGAGTGATGATAGTTTACTTTGGCTTGGATTACAGGCAACTCGTCGTGCTTTAATGCAGCAAGGTCTAATCGCAAATAACGTTGAAGTGTGTAAGAGCAAACACTCAGCAAAACTTATTAATATGCTTAGAATATTGCATAGGACATGTAACATTCACAATGAAAATTACATGAATTATATAGAAAGATATGAAAGTTTCTGTCTAAATTTTGTAAATTAATTAAAATTGAAATTTGTAATATGTATTATATATCGTAGTCAATTCTGAAATTCTTTTCTGGAATCTTTTTATATGTTTAATTTTCATTATTCGAACAACATCGTTGTTAATTAATTTTTCTTCTTATGTATTATACTAAAAGTATTACTTTTAGTATACTTATACTAAAAAGTATTTGACAAGTCAATTACAAATAGATTTTAATCACACGTAAATTATTTAATATATTTTTAATTTATTTTGAACTGTTAAATTTAATATTTATCTTAAAGAATAAAGCTTATTTTTTTTAAATAAGAAATATATTAATACAAATAAATATTTTTATTATTATTTCTTTCTATCTTTCTGCTAAAGAGAAAAAAGTTGTGTGATAAATTAAGAAAATAAAATCAGGTCGTTGCATTTTTACAAAATTTTAATTTTATATTATTAAAATTATAATTATATAATATACAGGATGATTCGTATAAAGTGACCGATTTACACAAGCCCATAAAAAAAAATTCCTTGTGCTGGGGTAGAAACCCAGCTATTCTTATGTATTTTGAATCGTTGAATACGAATCTGACATCAAAATAGGACCATTCAGGGAAAATGTCGCTCTCGATTGAAAATTTTTTTCCCTAGATGATTTATGGGCCTGTGTTATTAGCAAAATTTAAAGACATACGGTTTGTACCAACATATTCAATACAAAGAGGGACATCACATATAGTGAAAATAATTATTTTATAGTGGACGCGTTGGGGACATTTCAAAATAAACTTCATTTTTTTTAATGAAATGCCATATTTTTTATTACATTATATGACAGCCTTTTTTAAGACAAATTCATTGGTATATTACACAAAAACATTCTAGATCAATCTAATTGAAAGTCACAAATTTATAGTAAAGTAAAATATATGCCCTGCATTTCCGTTCCTTACAATAAATGTTCAATGTTTTGACCTTGAACTCGACGACACGGATGAATTCAATGTGTTAAATGATTCACTGCTCTTCTTAATATCTTCAGTGAAATATTTTTAAGCGTTGTAGTAATCCGAGTAATCATATTATCACGAATTGTTGAAGGTTCAGAGTACACATGTCTTTGACATATCCCCACAGAAAGTAATTCAAGGGCGTAAAGTTGGGTGATCGAGGTGGATGCTACAAATCGATCTATCGATGCGGTATATTTTTCATTTAATAAATTTTGTATTGCCTTGGTAGAATGAGCAAGAACTACGTCTTGCTGAAACCACATTTGTCCTCGAATATATAATTCCACATTTTCTAAGAATATTAGCAAATGGTTTTCAAAGAAATTGTGTATTGTAAATTGCACCATTTAGTGTTTCTTCGAAAATATAAGGTCCAATTATATTCCATTTAAAATAAACCGCACCAAACATTTTTATTCCGAATTCGTTGATTATCAATTTGTCTCATCCAATGTGGATTCTTTGTTGATATTGTCAATAATGCATATTATGTTGATTTACATTACCATTATTCTTAAATGTTGCTTCATCGGAAAAACAAACAATATGGAAAAATTGTGAGTTTTGTTCTACCATACAAGTCCAGGCACAAAAATTTATTCTGTTTTGAAAATCTATCCTGTAAAGTTCTTGATTAAGATTTATGTGATAGGCATGTCTAGAATTTAAAATTCTTTGTATTAAAGAAAATGGTAATTGTGTTTCTTCCAAAATTCGACAGATGCTTGTATGCGAATTCAAATTAATCGGCAAAACGGGCTGTCAAAACGGCAACTATGTTAGCTTCCTTATCTCTCTCATAATGTTGCTGACAGTTTTTTTTTTTTACATATAATATATCAAATTGTTTTGCTCGATATAATTCATAATATTGAATGGGCACTATGTCTATGTCTATCTGAAGATCGTTTATTTAATCTCTGCCATTTCAGCTGCACATCTTTCACATTCACTGAAGGTTATCAAAATAGCAACTTGTGAACTGTAATTACAACTAATCTGTATTACTGTAATTACAATCTCGTATTAATATTATTATATCAACAGTTTCAACAGAAAATATTAAGGTCATACATTTAAGCATATAAACATATTTGATGTACCGAATTCATCTGTCATCGAGTCCAAGGTCCTTTTACTTAATAATTCATGATACATTGATCATATAATATTTCATTTACAATACGTTGAACATTTCATAATGGTTGATAAAAACAAAGCTTGACATTCGACATATGACGTGCCATTTAAGATTATGATGATCAAGAAGGTTATGACTATCAATTGTCATTCATTTGCGTTCGTTCACCGACAATCGAGCACGAAGGTAACAGTATTCCGTGTACCGAAATGCGATCATATTTTACGAACAATTAAAGACTATCAACTGATGCGAATCATTAACTTTTCCGCTCAACGATCTATAAGCGATTATATAGATATAAGTAAGTATTTATTATTTCTTGTTGCGGATATTTCGCGCTGAGTTATAATTGAAAATTATTTCTTGAGAAACTTACAGAATATATTTTATATACTTTATTAAAGCCATATATATCTGAATGGTTGATCACTAAAGTAGTTATAGTGTACAAAAATTACCTTTGATACAAATTACCTTTAAATTACGTCGGATAACTTAAAATTACCTTGTACTACCTCAAATTATTTCAGATTATCAAATACTACCTCATATTACACAAGTATTTAAAATTACGTCACGTTTTCTGAGATTTTTCCACATTTACTTTGTTCATCTAAGATTATACGAGTACATAAAGTATTTCTTCAGATCCTTTTAGAATATCTTTATAGACCACTATGATAAATAGTTTCGAAAAAAGAAATTGTGCTAAAAAGTTACGAGCCCAAAACAACAAATTTTAATTTACGTAATATGATATAGTTGACATTAAATAAACATAAAAGTAAAAACAAAGATATAGAACTAACGTTTTAATCCCGATCAGATCATTTTTAGGTGTACAACTTTGCTTCCGCCGTTTTCCTATATAGATGGCTTTAGCGGTAAGTGGTGGTCGAAATAAATAGATCATAGATGTCATACAATAAACTTGGACATCTATCAACATACCCCATAGAAACATTAGTCGATTTGTATCTGCATCATAAAGTTATTCTCGATTGAAAATGTCAGTTTACGAGCCAAATTCTTGTCATTTGCGGGATTTTAA
>NW_012130069.1:1711044-1745566 GCF_000143395.1 Atta cephalotes | reverse complement strand
TTGTATACCTAATATAAAATATATATAAATCGGTTGACTAAAAATAAACTAACAAAAGATGACTACTTGTAGAGATACGATGACAAAAAAATGATTAAAAGTAGACCTTGGTTGTTTAGGCCATAACTTCAAATCTAAATCATTTAGATTTTAGATCAAAGCTTATGTTGCATATATAGAATGAAATAAAATCAAACTATTATTAATATATTGAAGATTCTAACGAATATAAATCAAGTGATATAATTTATAAATTGCAGAAATTTATTCTGCAATGTATTTTTTTTTAAGAAAACATACTTGCATATGAGTCTGCTACATTCATGTGTAACACTTTAATAATATAGAGCTTTACCCAAAGTATCGATTATGCAACTTTTGCTTTAGAATAAAAACGTGAAAAAAAAAATTTTATGTATGTATGCCTATATATATATATACACACACACGCATACAAAAAATTCACTTTTCACATTTTCATCCTAGAGAAAAAATTACATAATCGATACACTGAATCAATATGAGTGTGTCCTTTTCAAAATGTGGATTACTCCCACTCCTCGAATGCTTGGTCTAGAGATATTATGTCTATATTCCTCCTTTATACGCGAGCCGGCAAGTTGCAAGATATCAATCATGAAACTTTATCCCTAGGATGGAAAGTGAAAAGTGAAAATTTTTACCATTGAAATTAATGAAGAAATTTTTTACTTTTCACTTTCCATAGGGATAAAGTTTCATAATTGATACCAGATTGAGATTATCGGATCTAACGATCGAATTTTAAGTACACTTAATTGACATTCCAATTGTATTATACATGTTTTTATTCTTTCTATCATATACGTACCTTATAAGAGATATAATTTACGATGTAAAGTCCGGATCTGTAACTTTTCGAATTCAGATACGTTATCATCATCACATTTCGCTTTCTGATAGGTTGGTAGGTTCTTCTCTGTTCTCTG
Source organism: Atta cephalotes (assembly GCF_000143395.1). NCBI lineage: Eukaryota > Metazoa > Arthropoda > Insecta > Hymenoptera > Formicidae > Atta > Atta cephalotes. Next base: position 1,744,598 of record NW_012130069.1, on the reverse strand, counting down.
TTGTGTTCCTTTTATTGTGCGGAGCCCCTAAGATAGTCGCTAGATAGGTGCTATATAGTATTTAGAAAATTTTTTCTAATGTGTTATCATTTACAACTTTTTTTATCTAGTCATTAGCTGATTTTTTAAACATAGTCGCTAAAAAAGAGTGTTACATTACTAGTTCGTTACTACTTAGAAAAACTAAATAGTGATGATGTATAACGCAACTTTACTAACATAACTAGTCAGTCTATAGATTAGAACTATAAATTCAATTTCCACACGGAATAAGTGTAAAATATAATAAAATAGACAATATAATAATATTATGAAATCGAATATAATTAATGTCATAAATTAAAATAACAAGAAGTTTGAAATGACAATATTCATATAATTTCATCATTATTGTACTATTATTGTTTAAGTATTATTTATTAAACGCTTTAAGAATGACAGGATTAATCTCCTCACTAATCATATATAACGCAACTTTTTTTGTAATTATCTACATTACAACGTATCCAGTAGGATTTTGGAGGTTCAATACTTCTTTAACCCTCGAAATTTTTTATTAATTATTTCATTTTGAAAGGATCCTGTTAGTTGACATCTTGATAGCACGCATCCATTCACATTGGTTGGTGTCTAACAATTTTTCACTGCTTTACTAATGAGAATATTTTATTTTAAATTGGCGATGAACAGCCAGTCATAGAAAGGTTGCAATACTTTTTTTTTAGATTTCGGAATTTGCATTGCTCATAGAGCGGTTGAACGTAAATGATTAGATCCATAAATAAGAACCAAGTTCGGAGAAGCTCGGACAGCAAACTGTATTTCGAAACATAAAAGAAAAGTATTGTAATCTTTCTGTGACTGACTGTATGTGCTCTATCGAACTTCTCTCTTTCATTTTTAAATGTAAAAAATACTATTTATAAACAGAATTTTAGCACACATAGGCTCTCCGTCATTGCTGATCTGGTGCTGCAAAGAGTGGAGAGAATGGCTTTGATCAATTTGTCAATGATCAATGATCATCAAGTATTATTTTATATAGATATATCGACGATTTATGTGCTGTTGTTCCATCACCAAAAATTGACTATATACTTAAATGTTTTAACTCCATTTCATCTTCATCTCCAATTTATCGTGGAAATTAGAAATGAATCATTAAATTTTTTAAAGTATCATGATAAATTAATTTTCATTGGTATCACAAATATAGTTTTTTAGGTAGATTCTTGAACTTCTTCTCTAACCATCTGGTCTCCCAAAAAAGATGCACAATTTAATCATCAGTTTGACTGACAGAATACTCTTATTGTCAAATTGTGAATATCATGCAAAAAATTTGACACTTATAATTAATTTATACTAATAGAGAATGACTATCCGCTAAAATTTATCTTTGACACAATCAACAACAGAATCAATCTCCTAAGAAAAACAGTGACTAGATCAATCCAAAAATAATGGAAATTTAAATGTTGTTCCGTCAAGATTCATTGTATCGTACATTCCAACTTTAACAGAGAAATTTAAACAATTTAACAAAAACGAGATCAAAGTTTTACTTTATAGTGCAAATAAACTACAAAAATATATAAAAGACCCTTGCCCCCAATTGTAATCAAAAGCAATATAGTTTATAAGATAAATTGCAACAATTGTGATGTGCATCATATGTGGGATAGGTGGGCAGACATTTTAAAAACAAAAATTACAAAACATCATAATCACTATTAAATAGAACACGTCTGCCCGTTCTGTAATAACAGAATATATACATAGACACGACTTTGAACAATACAGAAATTCTAGATGAAGAAGAAGTTTATAATAAACGTTTAATCTCAGAGATGTTGAACATTAAAAAACAGAAAAATGATCTTAATCTTCAAATCAACACAGAGAATCTTAATCTTCAAACCAATACAGAGGGCCTTCACAAATCATATATATACTCGTCATAACCAAAATTTGACTTTGCTGTATCTTGATTATTTTTCATTATTTTTCTCTCAGTCAGTGTTTATCTGTCGTACCAATTATACAATTTTAATTTTAATTTCTTGACCAAGATTTATATTCGATATTATTATGACATAATTTACTCTCTAATGACTCTGTTTTAACAATATTTATACATAATCTCACTGATGAAAAAAATAATGGACGAGCATCTTAACATTATGCAATACACAATGATAAAACCTTAATGTCGAGTCTTTTATTAAAGTGACGATTTGCTTATTTTATTGATGTACTCTAATTAATTTTTTTTAAATTTGGTTATAAAACATCAAGAAATTTTCCATCGGTCGTTTAACTATTTGCGAACAATTTCTCTCGATAAAACATTCTAGCCTTATTTAATGATTGTTCACTATTTGTTTATATGTATCATTGCGTTTCTAACTACATTATACTATAGCGTTTAATCGAATATCTGAAGATGACTCAATCAGAAAGTCGAAACATGTAAAATCAATTTTATATATAATTTTCATTTATATTTGAATTTTAGAGCTTAATATATTTTATATAATAATTCGTTATATTGTACGATTTTATGATCGATTCTTACATGTCTTTTTTTATTGTCATATTATATTTTGTCATTAAGAGTCCTTTATGTTAGTTAAAATTTATAAATTAATTTACTTAATAACATTTCTAATAACAAATCTCTTAAATTTAAAAAATCAATTTAAAAAAATAAATATTAGTAAATTTATTGATATAGGATTATCAAAAATAAAAATTCCAGCGCTGCAAATCTACATTGTATTTTAATATAGTAACAGTTCTCTAATTTTACATAATTGCAATTCTATAGTAAATGAGCCAATGGACGATATAGCTAATTGAACAAACAAGAAAGCAATTTCCATATCAGGAAAAAAATTATAACATATATCGAAATATTTCATAACAAAATATAAGCGATGATAGCAATCAAACGGCATCATTGTAAATAAATTAAAGAATATATTTTATATCGCATATTGTATATGTGTATATCACATATTGTATATGTGTAATGCACTTTTTGTAAATAAATTAAACAAAAACGTGAATTATTGCAACAAATCCAAATATTAAATAGAAAAAATTAGAAAACATACTAAGTAATTTGCTAATAAAAGTGTAAAATGTAATAAAATGAATAATATAATAAATCTATAAAATTGAATATAATGACATAATAAATTAAAGTGACAAGAAGTTTGAAATATTAATATTCACAATTTTATCATTATTGTACCATTATTATTTAAATATCTTATTAAATGCTTTAAGAATGACAGGATTAATCTCCTCATCAGTTATTATATGGATAGACGAGGCAATTATTTTTGTACTTATTTATGTCAGTAATATGAACAATTTTGTGCTGTGAATCGTCAATTATAAATTCCGTAAGAAAGTACTTATTATGCCGACGATTCTCTGCATCTACAACAATTAATTTTAAAAATTTTAATTTTTAATCTTAGCAATTTCAACTTAATGTGACAAGAAAGAAATGGAAGGCAAAAAAGATATCATAATACAAAAAGAAATATTTAGACAATGATCAAAATTCAATCAGAAAAAATATCTGCTTACTGACAGCAATTTTCTTCGGATCAATTCCTACCACATGTATGCTCAATTTTCTGAAATTATTTCCGTTTAGTGTATGTCTTCCAAACCATTCTCTTAGCTTATTGATATTTAGATTCTCTATTGCAAGCGCTTCCTTTTCACATCTGTCAAACATAAATTGCCGCTTTGTGATCTCACTCTAATTTCTGTTAATTTCGTTTTTAAGAATCTCGGCATCATGTTGCTTTAAAATTCTCAGCCCTTCTTTGATATCATCTAATTCTTTTTCTGAAAACTGTTCCAATATGATTTTGAACGAATTCAGAAATCTCTCGATCACTAGATCAATATATTCGGTTGTGTACTTATTTGCCTGAATATAAACAGTAATAGAATATCCTAACATTTCGTTGATATCTCTAAGATTGCACGAAACATAACTAAGCTTTTCTTGAGTTCGTAGATGATTCATTAATGGTTCTTTTATTATCATCTAAAAGATCATTTAACAGATGAATGTGCAAATAAACCAATCATCGGTAATCGGAAATGTTATTCACATTTTATTTACTATTAAAATTAAATATAAATTGAAGATTTCATGTATATTTAAATATATAAAACAATGTTAAATATTTACGAGCATCAATTAGATTAACACTGATAATTCAATTGTAGCAATATCGACTTGATAATAATTTGTCACTACTGAGTTTACATTAGTTCGATTAATATTTTTCAAGTAGTAAGATGTGCCTTGGGGTATTTTAGTGACTCCAATAGGCTCTAGCTTATTAGTATTACGCAAGGGACGACAATTAATTTTGTTGATAAATCGTTGTATAATTTTGATCGTAAAATCTTTTGTTACGTTGCCTTGCACAAGACATTGGAAGTACAGAGTATTGGTGAACAACATTGCATAGCTTTGGAAGTTTTTAAAATTAATTAATTTATTTAGGTAATTATACTTGTGAACGTGTGGATAGTAGGGGTACTTCAGTATCCATAATTCCTACGAAAATAATATGTGATATATGTTATTAATCGGAAATGACATAAATAATAAATATAATTATAAATACATAAATATAAACATAAGAAATAAATATAATTCATTTTATAACATTAATTGTTATAATTAATGTTCTTTTAATTGTTTTTTCTAGTTATATAAGAATTTTATAATTGTTGCAATTATATTTGACAATAAATAATACTCGATGAATTCCTCAGGTTTCAAAAATTTGTTGTAATATGTCTGATGCGTTTTAATAATTTCAAATAAATCCTCCGAAACAAATTCTCCTAAATTCACCATATCGTTTGCAATAATCATCAACAAGGTCTGCAATATAAATAAAATATTTATGTAGTTCCAAATTATATGTATAACTCGATCAACGAACACGTTTTAAACGTATACTTACTGACAGTTTTTCGTCAAAACCGCTCAATTGTATTATAATACCTATAGTTTCCTTACTGACATTGATAGTATAATTAAATCCAGCCGTTACAGCCGAATGTAATTTTTCATTCAATAGATATTTTAATACAATGCAGTACATATCAAAGAGAATAGCACTGAAATGTTATTAATATGAATTTGTTTTTTTGTTTAATAATAAATTATTTTGTCAAAAATCATAACACGTGATAATTACAAGTTAGACATTATTGTATACGTATGTAGGGTCAAGATATCAACCGATAGTACTACTATAATGTATAACTGTTATATGTCCAGGTTATTACTTACGTGTTTGATGTTAGGAACATTTGAGGAAGAATTATATGAAGATTTATATAACACATCGGCCAATAAAACTTTGGGCAACACCAAATCTCCGATATAAGATCTTGGTGTATTTTTATGGGATATTTCGAAGTTTCTGCTGATATCGGTATGGTAGAGAAATTATTGGTAAGGAATTCATTGCGTGATGGTAAACGGAAATAAGCCAATGGCTTGATAAATTTCCAGTCCTTTTGTAACGCGATATCTGTATAATTAATTTTGAAATATGGCTCGACTATATTTAATGCAAAATCATTGTTGAAAACTATGATATTCGCCGTCTCTGGCACCAAAAAATCTAAACATTTTTGTATTGCTTCTGGGTTATACTCGAAATAATTATGCTTTCCAGTTATATAATCACGCGACGTATAGAAATGCATATTCTTACATAAATCAAACACATCGTGCTTACTAAAATATCTAAAAAAAGCTCTCAAGTATAAGTGGCATCTTATATATATTTTAATAATATTTTTCTTTTCTACACATCAATTTATTCCTAAATTGAATTACCTAAAGTTATCGTTTCTAATCTTATAAATCTCATTATAAATACTTTCTTGTGGAATTCCATTCTTTTTACTAATTTTATAAAGGAAAATATTGTTTCTAGAATATCTTGCTGATGTTTTAGTCCCTCCTGGGTGAGTTCTACTATAATCTCGAATAAAGCATACATAGAGTTGTATCCGAAACTATTATCATTATCACAGTTACCACAGAACAAATTAAGGGCCCACATTTTTTTACGTAGGTAATGAGTTAAAGATCCATTTCCTTTATGCTCAATAATCAATGAAATATATTTATACTTTACTTCTGGTTTACTTCTGTATAAATTAAGTATTGAAGGCAAAGTCCATGTTACATGTAGCTGTAAAAGAATTTTATTTTTATATGCATTTCAGTACACACAGTTTTTTTTTAATATGCGTGTATAAATTACATACTTGACTGATATCTTTGACGGGTTTAACTTTATACATTTTTTTGAAAGCGACTGTATCAAAAGAAATGCCTTCTCTAAATTCAGTAAAGTTATCGGAAGGCAACCAATTACTTAGTATATTACCAAAGTAGGTTATGACATACGTTTTCAATGTATCTAACGGTAATCTCGCCTATAAACGTATGTACGTATCATGTTATGAATTAACTATATTTAATAAAAAATCAATTGTTTATCGCAATTTTAAGATATAATAATTACCTGTATAGCTAGCATCATTCTATATAATGGTGCTCTCTGAATTTGTGCAGCTCTTCGTATAACTTGTCATCTATATCATTGTGTAATGCTATTGAAGTGCGTCGAAGAAACTTACTGGATGGATGACCAGTTCGAGCAATAAAAGACAATATTTGTTCCTTTCTATTTTTATCGCAATATAAACCCCACTGAAACTCTATGTGAACATGGAACATTAAAAAATCGCAAGTTTTAGCAACAAAATTATTTATGATTTACATACCTCTTTGTATGATCTCTCGCTCCCTCGCGATAACATCTTTCTTCATCAAGGGTTCAATAAAAAATTGAACAAAACGATCAAGAGCTGCAAACAAATGTTTTTCTGAGATATCAAAGTAAAATCTTGTATACTCGCAATCCGTTGCGCCATTAGTAGTGCCACCATGGAGACTGATAAATTCATTAAAATCGTTTTCCTACAAATATAATAATAATTAAACATTTAAATTTACATAAAGTGTATTTTATAATAAATTTACTTATTGTATTTTAATACTTTTGGAAAATAATAATAAATTTACTTATTGTATTGTTTGTAAATTTACTTATTGTATTTTAATACTTTTGGATATTTTTTGGATCCCATGAAAACCACGCGCTGAAGGAAATGTGCCAGGCCTGGAACTTCCGGTGGATCACTAAAACTGCCTACTCCCATACATAAGCCACAAAATGCCTGAGTTTAAAAAATATATATACCTATTTTTATCTTGCGTTGCATACAAAATGTTAAATTGACATATTAAGGACAAACAGTAATGAGATGACTCGTGAACAGTTTATACATTTCGAAACAAATCCATGAACATTCATTTACAGATAATAGAGAAGTTCACGTTTTTTCAAGGACTCCTGATAATGGTGTTTTGAATTATGCATCCATTATCAGGCGTAAGTTGCATCGTTTGTCCTTGTTGTTCAATAAAATAATAAAGAAAGATAAAATGATACATCATGCACTTTATGCATAACACGGAACGCATTCGATATCAAGCATTACCGGATGAATATATTATTAGTGTCATTGCGACACTTTATTCTTTCACGTCTGACGAGCGATAAAGATGGATCGACACAATTGCGCTAATGATGCGCTTCTGAACGCATTTTTGAAGAGATAGACTTTTTTTATGATTTTATAAGTCCATCTCATATATTATTATCTTAATAAGTTTTTTAATAACAGATTATGTAAAAAATAATACGCTAAAAATAACCAAAAGTGCTAACTGAATTGTGTTGTTTATACCTTCCATACGTCTCTTTTAACTCGTTTAGTTGAAGAACTACCTTCTTCATAATCTTTGCAACTCATATCGTCATAATGCGCTCCTCTCAGATCAGATATTAACAAAGCTGTTAAACCATTTTGTAGTCTAATGACTCTAAATTTGAGAAGCAAAACAAATAATAATGAAATAAGAAATTACTGAGGATCATATAAAAACACTTAATTTTTTTTTGTAGAAAGTATCATTTTGTATCATTTTTCTTAAAAGATTATCATCGCAGTTAATAATATGTCTCACGCATATTTCTTTTGAAATCACATTTTTTGCTGAGCCCCCAGTCTCACCTATATTCAGCCTTATCATACTCTGATTTATCAGGCGAGTCCAGATATTCAACATCAGGTTTGCTTTCGATTGTACGCTCTGCCTCTGACATTATATCGTCGTGCAGAAAACTAGGAATTATAGACACAATACGATATGATCGGAGAATTCAAAATAAGATTTTTATATGTTCCATCTTTTTTTCCAATGGATACAGTTTTAATCAGCACTCTAACCGACACTTCTTCTTGTTCTGTATCTATTATATACCCTCGAAAGAACATCAATATGAAAGTCAATACCAATGTTTTGTATATATACATTGTAGCAGAGTGGAAATAGAAATAATAAACAAAGTCAGAGGTATCTAGTGTACGAAAAATCCGAATTTTGGATTCAGCAACGATCCATTTCTATCTATTCAATTCCCGAAATTTTAATTTTTACGTACTTTGATATATTAATCAGAAATTAATTAAAAATTACTTAAAATCAAATTTTGAATTGTACAATTCATCTATTCTAATATAATATCTCTTCCATTAAATAAAAAACAGAAAATTTATCTAGATATACGTACTTAGCCCAGGAATATTAAATTTTTTGGAGGCAAAATTACTTCCAAAAAGGTATGTTTGCAGGAATTTGTTCGAAGTGTTATATAATTATTGATATTATATAAGTGTATATAATTATTGATATTATATTTACAATTAATATTATCAATAATTATTTATAATTAATTAATTTATATATAATTAATATTATTTATAATTAATTAATATTATTTATTAAATGTCTGAGTGTTAACGAACTTGGAAAACTTTCCAGCTTCAAAAAACTGATTAAAAATGCGATTTTCAAAAATATCTCAGAAGGTATTCATTTTATCAGAATAAAAATTATCAAATAATAAAAATTATTATCAAAAGGGAAGTTGATAAAATTAGGAATTAGGAACAATTTCGTTTATTTTTAAAATCGTACAATTAATTACTTTCTATAATAGAATTTTTTTAAGAATATTGTACTTATCATTTCGATAATTGGATTTTTTAAATAAATATCATCTCAGATTTAGCTATTTTTATGTACAAAATAATTCTTACAAAGATAGAAGATTATTAAATTCTTTACAAAATCGTTTTTTATTCATTTTCATACGATCAATATTTTTCGAGATTCGATTTTAAGAATATTTTCTTTTATTTTTGAATAAACTGATTTTTTAATGTTTTATATAAATATCTTGGATTCGGCTATTCCTACGTAAAAAGTATTTATTATCAAATCGACAGGTTTTGTTTCTCTATAAAAATTCTCTAAAAATCGTTTTTTTATTAAACTTTGTATAAATAATATTTGATGAATAATTGTGGAGATAAATAAATTTTATAGGGGTGATTACAATGACTGTGGCTTCTCAAAATAGAAGTTATTTCTGACAGCACTTTTAGTAAGGAACACGGAAAAAATAACAAAAGATTTTTATATTTTTATATTTTTATGTTTTTATGTTCCTCCATACAATAAATATTTCTTTTGTAAAATTGCATTTTTTTTCTTAAGCAATGAAAATCTAAAATGTTCTCGAAGATACTTATCGAAGTGATCTATAAAGATATAGAACGATCTGAAGAAATAATATGTGGGAAAAAGTTCGTGGCGTTTTTCCTATTAGATGGCATTAAAAAAATGCCACGAACTTTTTCCCATATCTAATACTTTACGTACTCGTACAAGATAATCTTAGATGAGCAAAGTAAATTTGAAAAATCTCAAGTAATCTAATCAGAAAATGTAATTTTAAATACTCTTGTATATAATATGAATAAAAAATAGAGGATAAGCATAGTTTTCGTTTCCATATTTACAAATGTTTTAAAGTAATCTCATCATTTTGTTTTATCCAAATTGTCTTTATTTATAAATAGCATGTAATAAAAATTAACATGTCATTTCTCTCCTTTAACGTCACGATTCCAATTAGATTCTCTTATTTCATGTATTTTTGTTTAAAAATAGTTATATAATATTATTGTTTCAACGAAATATAATTTTCTATTTATAATTGGTGCAATTTAAAATTAACGTATTTTTTTGAAAAAAAAATTATTATATATATTTTCATAGTTTGAAAAATAGATTTGGAATAGGTTTGGAATAGAAAGTAATTTTTTTCTTCGAGAAGTGGACATACAAGCGCGTATAATATAATTTATACAACGATTTTTTTCTGAGAGGAGCTCGCACTTGCCTTTTTTTTTATTATACTTTTTTGAAAAAGGTAAATTTATTATGTATATACTACGCTACTTTTATTGTTATGGAAATGTTTTTCATTTTACATGTTTTTAACATTATGTTATATCGTGGTCTAGCAGCGCCACTTCAGTGTTTACTTCTTAACTCTTTTCGTGGTAACACTTGAATGGACAAGATAATGCAATTGCGGATTGTATTCTTTATTTAATTTAAGATTTGACAAGAAAAAAGTATCACTCTGCTTCGTGAACCGAAATATTTTAAGTTAAAGTTGACGTATATTCAGGTTAGGAAATCTGTCAGCCACGAAATACTGTAATGCGAGCACGCACATGAGGTCATATTTTCATATTTTATGACTACATGCGAATGCGTTGTATTTCTTATTGTAATAGATATTATTCACTGCTTTAAATACGAATTGCTTGTTATAAAACACAAATTTACTGCTTTAAAAACACAAATTCATTATTTTGAAACAAATTTTCTGCTTTAAAACACAATTTCACTGCTTTTTAATAAAAAATTACTGTTTTAAAAACAAAAAAATATAAGAAGATAATTTCTGTTGTAGGACAGATAATTTACTTTTAAATCCTGGTAAAAAATTTTTCATTCATGATTATGTATTAATATATGATTGATATGAATAAGCATTGTTGTGTTTCTATTAAAAAATCAGAGATGTAAAGGATTTTGGAGAAGATAAAGGTGCAAAGATGCAATAAATCGGTAAATATAATAAATAGGATTGATAATACTTTCATTCTATTTGTTAATTTTATTCAAATACATTCATAAAGATATATAAGATAAATTTTTATTTTCTGATTATATGGGAAGCTCGCTGCCGTAAAATGTCTAATATCATTATTTTCAATGTTTCTTATTTGCTGATAATTTGAAAATAACAATGCCTCTTTGTTAGAACATATTCCTGTTTCATAAATGTGAATTTGTGCAAGCTATGTGCAGTTTGCAAATAATAAATATACAGTAGAAGTGAATGTGAAAATATTTGTAATCATATTAAAAAAATATTCATTCTGAAATGAAAAAATATTTATTCGAATCTTGATGAATAAAAATGAAATGTATTCGAATGGGTATTTTTCATTTTTTGGAATATTAGGTGTATTCATCAAGCACACCAGCTTCAAAATCTTTTTACATCATCTCTGATTTTTTAAACGCAATTGCTTGGATTTCATAGCGCATAAATAAGAAAAATATACTTTGCACAATTAAAGCATGTATTTTCATAATTTTTAATGCTTACGAATATTACTATTTTTTCCAAGAGGGAAGTCTCTTAAGTTGCAACGCAAAAATCAAAATTGCTTGGAAATAGTAGCGCATAAACCGATGGTATATTTTGCATAGTTAGATAGCGTAATTTTGCAATTTTAAACGAGTTAGGCCCGATTTTACAATATATGGTTATCTAAAGATTAAAGATAACCAAGAAATGAATGAATTTTATTGAATCTATTGGTAATCTTTAGTCTTTAGATAACCATATGTTGTGAAAACGGGCCTTAGGAATGAATATGACTGTTTGCTCCAAGAGGGAAATGCCTTAAGGAATGCAGCACAAAAATTGAAACTATGTGAATATGAAAGCGCATAAATAGCATATAAATCTTGTGTATTTGATTTTCCAAATCGGTTATTATTAACGTGAGGGAGCTGTTTGACAGCCTATTCGGTCTCCCACAAAAAATTCTTTTTTGTTAAATGAAATGAGCGCAAAAATTCTTTTTATGGATTTTGTGAGCACATAGCGCATTGTTATATAATTCATTCATTAAGATTTAATTAAGTGGCGGGGGGAGAGATTCCTAGGCAGACGTAAGTACTTTAAAAATATCTAGAATTATCTACAGGTTATTTGATATTATTCTTAGATTACTTAAGATTTCTGATTAGATTACTTAAGATTACTTAAGATTACCTGAAAACGCTAAAGCTTATTTAAATTTACTTTGGATTATCCAAAATCTCGTCCAAAATCACGGATTGCCATTGAATTACCCTTGTACAAAAATTACCTCAGTGACCAAGCCTTCGTATATATCTTATTTTTCAAATTTGTTTTTCAAATTTCAAGCTCATTATTAACAAATGTTTTGTATAGAGGGGCGATGAGAGCAAGTTGTTACTATTTTTGATTAGCAATTTTTTCCGTACTAATGTATACATTTAAATTAATGAATACCTATGCATTACTTCAAGTACATTTTTAATTAAATTCAATTTTTTTCTTATTTGTATCTATGTTTTTAAATACTGAAAATTAAACTTTTCTATCAGTAGGTAAATTGTAACAATTTTTTTCATTGCGGGGTAAGTTGTTATATTTATATATCATTTAAAAAAAAATATATATATATATATATAAGCAAATTCAAGATTACAATAAAATCAAATACAACGAAATATTGCACAAGGAATATTTATTTTATAATATAAAATTTTATTTTATAATATAAAATTTGTAAAAAATATATTATTACAAAAATTGTTTCTTTAATTAATTATTATTGTTATTAAGTTAATGTTGGAAAATCATAAAATTAATATTACACGCATTTAGTGCTTTTCTCACAGATAGTGATTATCTTTAACTTCCTTTGCCACTATCGCATACGTTTTTACATTTACAAATCCTCTGTTTGTCTTTTTTTTTGTAAGATCGCACTATTTCACAGACTTTTATAACTAGACTGTTTTAGTTCACATAAGTGTCTGTATGTGTTTTGCCTGTAAATATCGCATAAATTTATGTAAAACTAACGTTATTATTCATGTGATTTATACATGTGAAAGTGAATGAACACAAATATGGCGCTGCGTAGTGCTATCTTCAAACAGACGAAGTCGACAGACTATTTATAGAGTGCATCATTCTGTAGAAGAAAAAAAAATTGTTTTCAATGAGAGTAAGTTGTTATATATTGTAACACTTGCCCTGATGAAAGTGTAACAACTTATCTCAATCTTCCATTTTCAATTCGAAAAAATACTGATTGAAAACTAGTACATATATCGATTCAAATAAAATGTATTGGGTTGTTCGTAACCTATATAATTTAATAAATGTATACTAAAATTTAAATTTTCTGCGTTTCAATTTTCCTTCAAAATTGGCACGAACTTTCCGGACAATCCAATATTATTATAGGTAAATATATATAAAAGAAATATACAAAATGATAATCATATATCTCTAACTTATATGTACAATAATACAAGCGATTTATACAATGAAATATTTACTATTAATAGCGTAAATCAAAAAAACATATGTAATGTCTTTTAGAATTCAAATATGGTGCTTAAACTAAGTAAAGTTATAGAACATCATAAGAATCACATATAAACATTCAACATTCAAAAATGCGTTGGCATCTGTGGCGACTAAAAAAATTAGCTGTAACAACTTACCCCGTGTAATAACTTGTCCCGATCTCCCCTAACTGTAAGAAGACATTACAAAATATATCATTCGTTCAAAAATTATTTAAAAGATTAAACGGACCAAAATTATTTAATATCTTATTTATAATTTAATTGTTGACTTAACTAATGATCGAGCTATAAATAATAATTTTATATAAAATTATTATTAATATCCTAGAAATACAGATATAAAAATAACTTGAATGATTAAAGAAATTTTTCCAAAATTATAGCTCGATCATCAATTAAGTCAACAATTAAATTATAAGTAAGATATTAAATAATTTTGGTCCGTTTAATCTTTTAAATAATTTTTGAACGAATGACATATTCTGTAATTTCTTTTTATAATTAGGGAATATGTGAGGTACATATGATACATTTAAACATTTTAAACATGAAAATAATAAGTGCGAAGACTTTATTAATATTAATTAATAGATATGATCAACAAAATTGTAATAATACATTGTTTATTATAAAATTGATATAATATTACATAATTGCATATACCATGATTGATTTAATAATCGTCACATAAATTGATCAAAACAAAAATAGGACAAGTTATTAAATATCAATTTAGATAGATAAAAATCATTCGAAATAAGGGGGAAAATCCATGATGCATGGTGATTCATTATCTTTGACGATCCAAGCCGCTCCGTTTTTACCCTTCTGAATGAGATCTAACATCGCAGATGGTCAATTGTTTGTTTCGAAATTTTTTCCAAAGCAGGGATATCTAGCACAGCGCGAATGGAATCATTGATTCTATCCCTGAAATCTTTTAGCATTGCTATTACTGTAATGCCCGGGCACATGATAACAACTCGCACTTCAGTCTTGTTAAACATATTTGCCAGAGATCGATTGAATCTTACAACAGTGTATTTCGAAGCGCAATATATATTGCAAAATAAGGATTTGGTTCCAATCCAATCAGAGATGCAATGTTCACGATTAAACCACCTTTGCCGCCTTTATGCTTCCCCATATAGTCGAATGCTAACATAGAACCGTGAATTACTGCCTTTACATTAATATCGATCATTTTCTCCCAATAAATATCGTTAAATATGCCAATAAGAATGTCAAGCTCTTTAAATGTGTCAATGATCTTCTTGAATATTTTCTCAAAATCGTTAGCTTTTGTTACGTCGCATGCAATGAAGATGGCCTTTTCCAAAGTAGCTATCGCATTCTGTCCGTTTGATGTTGGCAGGTCGACCACAGCAATACTTTTTACATCATTACGAAGCAATATTTCGGCATACTTGTAGCCTAATCCTGCTACTGCTCCAGTGATCATTACAGTTTTATTCTTTACGTCATACATTATGTTGATTTGTTGAAGTCTTTGACGAAACGTGTACTTTAGCGTTTATTGATGTATAATTCTTTAGCGAATCGCAATAAATATTATCTTTATACAGAAAGCGCTCTTGATTTAATATGTTTTCTTATCGCTTGTTTTTTTATCGTCTATTATTCTCAATGATTATCGCTATTTGTAGCGCCTATTATCACTGATGATAATCACTAAACTTGTTTATGAAAAATAACGTTTTCTTTTATTTACAAAAATACTTATCTCATAACCGTAAAAATAAATTTGAAAAAATAAATTATAATTACAATCTTTTAAAATTTAAATATATGTATATAGAGTCTATAATATTAAATGTATTATAAATTATATTTTCAATCTTATTATTGTTTACAAATTATTTTTAAATCTAAGCAAAATATAACGTTTTTATTAACATTTTTATTAACGTTTTATTAACATTTGATATTGGAGATAATTTCATTTCATAATGTTTGTTTTTTGTTTGCTTTTTATGGAGTAGCTTCGAAGGTTATCAGATTATCTTTGTTTTAATTAATTAGAATTATACAATTTTTTAAATATAATTTCTCTAGTTATCCTGCATATAAAAGTATTAAAGTAAAACTATTATCTACTATCGAAATATTAACATTACAAGATATTTTACACTTATATATTCTGGCACATTTTGACATCAAATATTTCAATATAATTGAAAAAGGCTCCAAAGATTAAATCAATAAATGAGTATAAAGCCAATGAAATTCGATAATAGTTGTACGTGTGTAATCAAACATAATATATATGTCAATTACCAATTACAGACGTTTCGACCATAAGATTAGGTCCTCTTCAATTCACAATAAAATTATTGGAGTCAAATTGATATGGTATAAAACAATAGGCGAATGCTGTCAATGAATTATCGTTAGGTTGTTGTCTAAAATTAAGAACTTTATTATCATCTGTTGTACTTAACTGTAAAAACAAACAAGAATTCAATCATTAACTAAAATCGAGTTAATATGTGAAATTTTTGAATTGTTATTCGTAGTCAATGTATTGAAATTGATTGATCAGTTAGATAAAACTTATATTGTACTTAGCATAACGATGATCCGTTATAACGCGATGTGATTATATAACTATGCTTGAAAAATGTGAGAGGATGTTTCTCATTCGCAATGTTTATAAGTATAAAAGTTAAACAGAATAAATATTATTGTAAAAAAAAACTCGACGATACAGTTTATAACTTCTAAAACATGGAAACCGAATAAATATCAACATAAAAATTGATATAAATTTACGATATAAATTTATAATTTATAAAACGAGAACACATACATTTCTTCTAAATTAAATCATTATATAATGGATGTAACAATTCCGTCATTTTGCAGATAAGTCCATTTGTTTTTTTATGTGGATCGCTTTCGAAATTAGTCTTTAAACTCTTATACTTCGTCTAAAATACTGATGTCTTTCCAATCAAAATCGTGATTGTGCTCGATTTTATCTCTGTGATTACAGAATGTTGTGTTCCTATTTATGTGACTTCGATGTTTATTAATACGTGTCTTTAATAATCGTTTCGTCTGATTCACATAGGATGCATCACAATTTTGACAATTAATTTTATAGACCACATTAGAATGTAATAGTGTACGATAATTTATCCTTTTGTATTCTTATAAAGATATTTAATTTATTATTATTAAAATTCCTGTAAATCAATCGCATCTCTGTTATTTTTGAAAAATCTTTTGAATTTCTTTGCTATTGAAAGCACGTAGGGAACAACAAAATATATAATTAAATTGTTGGCAGTATTCTTTCGGTGTATATTTTTATTAAATTATTCGAATTTAGTGTGTAGTCTTTTTTAATACTTTTAAAAATCTTTAAAGGATAAGGCTTTGAAGGATTAATAAGTAAGATGTTAATAATGTATCGGCTCTTTCATTGGTTTTATATTCCTTTATTGATAAAATATCACATAAACTATCAATTTTTTATAATAGCATCTTAATACCTTTTATAGAATAATAATGAAAGTCAATTGGTATAAAGAAAACATAAGTATTTATTTTAAAAAATTATGCATTTTACAATATGCGACTAAATTATTTTTATGAACAATAAGAACAATAAGAATTTTATTGAATCGTACATAGAAAAATACAATCAATAGGAAATACGAAATAAAAACTTATAATGATCGAAGCTGGATCCTTAATGCTTAATAATTAATAAATAATTTTTTTTATCAACAATGTATTTCCCCGGAAGTGCCACGTTTGCTGCCACATTTCGATTAGACGCAATAAAAATTTAACATGCAAGAATAGCATCTTTGAGAAAGAGAAAAAAAAGAAAAACAGAAAGACGAGAAGGAACAATTACAATTCCGGAGGTGGTTGAATTTAACCAATTAGAAGAAAGAAATCCATTATATGTATATTAAGTTCATTTTGATTGTAATTTCATTTTAATAAAATTCAATCTCAATTTCAAAATCTCTAGTCTGATACAGTGTTAGGTCTGTTACGTGGAATACATAATATTCGCATATATTTCATTTACATTTCGTAACAGTTGACAAAAACAAAGTTTCGCACTCGTCATATTAAGGTCACTATGTTACAATTCGTTCGTTTAAATTCGTTCACTGACAATTGAGCACGAAAGTATTGGCGTTAAGTATACCGAAATGCAATCACACTTCATAAACAATTAAAGACTATCAGTCGGTGCGAATCATTAATATTTTTTTGATCAATAATCTATAAGCAAATATTTATTGGAATGGATATTCCGCACTGAGCTATAATTAAAAATTATTTCTTCAGAAACTTTTAGAATTTATCTTGTACTATTAAAGCCAGATTTTATTTTTAAAATTAATATTTTGTAATTGTAAGGAAGAAATTATAGAATATATCATTCTTTGAAGCGGATTATTTAAAGAGAAATTTAATTGTAAAGGTTAAAAGTATTACTAAAATTATTTAATAACTTACATATAATTTAATTGATGATTTAATTGATGAAAAACAGTAATTTTGCAAAAATTTCTTATTTGAATTCATTAAGTTATTTCTAAATCTCTATTTCTAAGGTTAATATTATTAATAATAAATTTATATAAAATTATATATGATTATAATATCTTAAGCTCTTATAATATCTTAAGCTTATGATAATACGAATGTATCTATTTTATTAATATTAATTATTACATATGAAATAAACAATATAATATTATTAACAATATAATTTTATTCATTTTATGTATAGATACGATTAATAAATTTATAATATTATATTGTTTATTTTAAAATTGACATTATTTTATATAATTGCATATACATAATTGATTTGGTAGTCATTGTAAATTGATCAAAACAAAATAAAAACAGTTATCAAATTCTAATTTAAACAGACAGAAGTCGTTCGGAAGAAGGAGGAAAGTGCACGGCGTTTGGTGGTTCACCATGTTTGACGACCCAAGCTGCTCCATTTTTACCCTTCCGAATGAGATCTAACATCGCAGATGCCACATGGTCAGTTGTTTGTTTCGAAATTTTTTCCAAATCAGGGATATCACTATCTAGCACAGCGCGAATGGAATCATAGATTCTATCTCTGAAATTTTCTATCAATGATGTTGTTGTAGTACCCGGGCACATGATAACAACTCGCACTCCAGTCTTGTTATACATATTTGCTAGAGACTGACTGAATCCTAGAACAGCGTATTTCGAAGCGCAATACATTGGCATAACAGAAATCGGGTCCAATCCAGCTATGGATGCAATGTTTACGATTAAACCACCCTTGCCGCCTTTATGCTTTCCCATATAGTCAAATGCCAACATGGAGCCGCGAATTACTGCCTTGACATTGAGATCGATCGTTTTCTCCCAATAATTATCGTTAAATATACCAGCGTTGTTGATAAGAATATCAAGTCCTTTAAACGTGTCAACGATCTTCCTGAATGTCTTCTCAAAATCATCAGCTTTCGTGACGTCGCAGGCAATGAAGATGGCACGGCTTTTTCCAAATTCGTTCTCCAAAGTAGCTACAGCATTCTGGCCGTTTGATGTTGGCAGATCGACCACAGCAATACTTTTTGCACCATTGCGAAGCAGTATTTCGGCATATTTGTAGCCTAATCCTGCAGCTGCTCCAGTGATCATTACAGTTTTATTCTTTACGTCATACATTATGTTGTTCTCTTGAAATCTTTGATGAACCGTACTAACTTTCTTGTGTAAGATTCTTTAATGAATCGCGATTGAATATTGTCTCTGTACAGAAATTCTGCTTCTGGTTTAATATCTTTCTTTATCGCTTATTTATAATTGTTGATGACTAGCGTTTTATTGCTTGTGATAAATCATCTGTTGATAGGAAAAATTTTTTATTTACAGAAACACTTTTCCTGTGATTTTAAACATAAATATGAGAAGATAAATTATAATTTTTTAAAATTCAAATATATGTACATAGAGTGTGTTACAAATTATTATTTTTAAAACTAAGCAAAGTATAACATTTTATTTTTGTTATTTTAATATTAAAAATAACATTATATACGATGATGTTTGTTTTTTTGTTTCCTATTTTGTAGCTTCGAAGATTAATAGGTTACATTTGCTTTTTTAAATTAGAATTATAATTTCTTTACATTGTGATTTCTCTAGTTATTCTGTATATAAAAATATTAAAATAAAATAGTCGAAAAATTAATATTACTAGATATTTTGCTCTTTATTCTACATTTTGAAATTTAATATAAAATGTCTCAAAAAACTATTAATTTTTAATAAACTATTAATTATTAATAAACTATTAATTTTTTGATAATCGCACCTTGATACTTTTTTAGAAATGTTTTAACGAAATAAATCAGTTGGTGTAAAGAAAACTTAATTATTATTAAAAAAATGTTGTATTGTGCAATATGCAACTACATCTCAGCATGACTTGACACTGTTATATAATTCTTTGTCATTATATGTATGTCTCTGTTTTATAACAAAAGATAGCTTTATGACATTTGATTAAACAAGATAATATAATTTTGTTATATGTCTTGAGTAAACTTGAGTAAACAAGATAAATATAATTTTGTTATATGTCTTTCTAATATATTTAGCACATAACATAATTATGTAAATTAAATCCAGTATAATATACTCAATAAGTTGGGTTTCCTCCTGCAGGGCAGAGCATGAATTATTGGTGCCCATACAGAATATGATTAGATCGCAAGTCCGGCGGGGAATGAGACAAGAGAAATTTAATTTATTATTCTAATATAGTGTAAAATTTAATTCTCAATTATTTAATTTTGATTATAATTATATCAGAAGCAAATTCCATTAATTGTTGAAAGTTGGTCACGTTCAGCAAACTCAACTGTTGCGGAGCTACACTATTGGTGTATTCTTTTAGTCATCCAATAACAGCGAAATCTACGCTCACGGATCTACTCCGTAACAGTTGAATCTGCTGAACGCGACCATTATGTACCTATGAAAAGCGACTTGTTGGATTTAAAAAGACATATTGAAAGTCTTTTATTCCAATCCAAGTAATGGCAACTTTAATTCTCTGTCAAAAATTATTACTCTTCGAAACAAGTGAATGTATCTAATGAAAAAAAATTAAAACCCAAATGCTACAATCTTAATTAATCAAGTTAAGTTCTATCAAATTAAAAAGTAAAACATAAATGGTATTATCTCTTGTTGTTTACTTAACTCTAATGATATATATATATCATTCACAAAAAATTTGATATCAACAAAAGTGGCGCCGTTAAGTTAAATTCCATGTAATTCGGATATTAGATTATATAAATAATATTAATTTTAATGATATGTACCGTTCCTTTAAAAAATTTGATATCAAGAACTCGCGCAAACTTAAATTCCATTTCTTTATACCAAATTAAATAAATAACGAATATTAATTTATTGATATGTATCATTTGTATAAAAGAATTGATATCAACAACTGTGGTACCAAGCCATTAAATTCTACTATCAAAATCAAAAGTAAAATTCAAATGATACTATTTTTATTATTATTTATTTAATCCAAATCGTACTATCTTTAATTTTTATGAAACCTAAATATACGTATATCTTATTGAAAGATCTTTCTATTCCAATCCAAATGATGGTTTAAATTCCTCTTAAATGAAATTATATCACAATTCATTCAAAGACATATAACTTACCGATAATAGACTCATGTTTCTATCAATTCTTCTCGGATCTATTCCTTAAAACGTTTTGATTGTAAAACGTTTGATCATATGAATTATGACATCATCTATGCTCGATTTCAGGAGTAGGCTTGGTAAGATCGTAACAAAGCTTTCAAATATTTTTTCTCTGTCAAACGAAACAAGTAATAATTAATGATTGTCTACTAAGTTAATTATACGTTATCTCACATATTCTTAAATGAATGTTCTACAAAACTTAAATTATCTACCGTTTATAATTTTTACTTTTTATTTAAAACAATTTTATTTAAAACAATTACCTATAACCAATTACAACTCATTTATTGCTGTTCAACCAATAATTAAATGTATGCAATGATGTATGTAATGATTGCAATTCTTTCTTAGGCAAACGAGAAGATGCTTCAATAATCAGTCTTAAAATATGATTCAAATTAATACAATTGCTATATCAAACTGCACCAGCTTTCAAAAATAAAGTTTTTAGTAATTTAATTGAGGTAAAGTCGACGAATCGCACCTATCTTTAATAATACCTGAAAATGAAAAAAGTTTCGTAAAAAGGCGTCATACGTAATAATAATTAAATAATAATATTACTTGTTTACATAATAATAATTTACCATTTAAATACTTCAGAATGGATATGCTCCTAACAGACTTGGGAAATTGTTCGTTGCAGTTAAACAGAGATGTAAACCATATGTGAATTTGACAGTCCCAAATTTTGTTCCAAACATCCTTCCGTAAATTCCATTTGAGAAAAATCTTTTTGATGTTTTCTGGATTCATTAATAAGAGGTTTTATTTTATTACTCCATAAGAAAACCTCGATAGGAAATTTTTCATATATGCATCATGAAACATATCTTTAAATCAACGCTTCATACGTTTGACGCTATAATCATTCTGATCCAACATATCAATGTATTCCACAATCGATTGCATAATTACAATTTGCTCAAAATTGTAATCTCTGTGTAACTCTCAACTTTTTCATCTGGACATATTTCGAGCCAAATATCAGACATTAGTGGCAATAAATTTATATATTTTACAAATTCTTCTATAGACAAAGTTTCTTTCTCACGATTATTTATCAAGATCACATCTTCATCAAGATTAATTTCACAAAATTGAGTCACACTATCGCTATAAACTGGAATATATTTTTTCATTTTCACAAACGGAGGCATAATCGATCGTGTACCTATACAAAGTTTTCTGTAGTTAACAAATAATCGAGGTAAATAAATTAGCTAAATGTTCCAGAACTTTAATTTTCCATTTTACATTAGTACTTTTGGAATGTAACATTGTCATTAAATGTGCCACAGGGCTACCTTCATTATGTAATCTGCATATCATACCCAAAAAATTAGGTAATATTTTATGACTATCTTCCACCAATGCACTATTACAATTTTGTAATGTAAGCACATCTAAGAAAAGTAGAGAATCTTCTCTCACACATCAATATGTTTCATTGCACAGTTCAGATATGATATTATATAATTTCACGCAAAAATGTCAACTGTTCATTTGAAATAACGCTAAGAATAAAATTAAGTGCATGAAATGAATTTGTGCGTATTTCTTTCTCTTTATCAAGAGTTAAAGCTGTGATACCATGTAACAGAGAATTCAATTGTCAATGTAAAGATTTTAGAGGATTTTATAACAAGATGTCTTTTAATTGTTTCAAAGCATCTTGTCTCACAGTTGAATTGTGACGCCAAAAACGTGTTAATAAATCCTGGAAATACATTACAAGTTACATAATAATGTACAAGGTCAAATTATAACGCACTAAACAATTAGGTTTATGCAAGACATCAACATTCGATAATTGTTGAATTTAACTTCCTCATCTTCTCGAGGTTGATAAAATTAGACTTATTCGACGCGTTTTTGCACTACATGAACAAATGGCAAAAAATGTGCCCCGCGAACCGAGTTATTAATTGTTAAAGTTGACAGATATTCAGATTAGGAAATCTGTTGTATCGATGGCATAAAGAGTTAAACAAATTTTCTACAAATATTTACAGACAAATATTTAACCAAGATAAATACTCTGCTGTAAAAATAAAAATTATATAGAAAATAATTTGTATTCTTAGAGCATAGAATGTATTCTTAAAGCAAAAAATTTGTGTAATTGAAGAAGAAAATACTTACTCTAGCTTCAATTATGTTCTCATGTCCTTCTATGCCACCGATGTGACAGATTTCCTAACTTGAATATCATCAACAACTTTAATAATTAATGTCGGTCCACGGGGTAAAACGATACATTTTTTTGTCAGATTCGTTTATTTCGTGCAAAAACGTGTCGAATAAGTCTAATTTGTGTAATTGCAGAAGCAGAAAATCACTTACACATTCCTCTATGCCATCAATGTAACGGATTTCCTAACCTAAACTATCTCACTTTAACTTCAAAAGTATACATTATTTATCATCAGCCACAGAAAACAGACATGTGTGATGTGACCATGCATTATCAGCGCCACATTTGCCTCTTGTGCCAAAAATTTCAAAAAGACAAATCCCCACTCCGTAGCCAGCGACGCGATGTTTCTTAATCTTAATTAGATGTGGGAAAAAGTTTGTGGCGTTTTTTTAATACCATCTAATGGGAAAAACGCTACGAACTTTTTTCCACCTAATATAAAAGTTTCAGAATTTTGCGTCGCAATATCTCGGCTCGTAGGGCACGTAGAGAAAAAATAAAAATACTTTCATTATATATTTAGATCGGATGCAATTGATTGAGCACATTTATGCCCGTATTTATAGTCAGACCTTATATTTAAGGAAGCCTTACAAGATCTGACTATAAATACGGGCATTAGAACCTGATCAGTTCAGCCCTTATTGAGATTCAATAATCCCTGGCAACTCGCCGGCTCGCATAAAGTAGCCACAGCAATGTTGCGCGTAGCTTAATACCGAGACATTACCAATGTCTACAGATTTAATCCAATTAATTTACATGTACCATTCTATGAATGAGACATAACAAATACAAAATACATTTTCATCACTAAGCAATAATGGAAAAAGATGTAAATTACACATGCTTTGCATTTACAAGAATATATATATATATAGTCTGTAATATGTATCAATAAAATTATAAGAATTGTATTCCAGACTCAAATTCACACTGGGAGAAGGTGACAAATCTTTAAATTTTCTAGATATCACATAAATCAATGAAAATAACTTATTTACGATTTGTAGTACAAACTTCTCATTATCTAAATTATCTTTTTCATTATTTCCACTATCAGAAATTAGATGTAATTTTGAGTCTGGTTGACAAAGTACTATTGTTATTAGATCCGAGAATTTCGATAAAGAATTTCGATATCATAAAAATATTATTTAGCAATGGATATTTCTTAAAAATAATTTTTGACATCAATACATAACAAATTCCAACAGTTTTATTAAAAGTTTTAAAAAATTGTCACCAATCATAAGAATAAAAACAATACAGTCAAATTGAAGTATTTCACCATTCCATTTCTAAGTATTATTTCAGGAAAGATTAAGCTTATTAAGAATATTTCCACAGAATAGAAGAATATTTCGGATAGACTATTCTGATGAATAAAATAAGACGTTTCATCAAAGTATTCAAAGACACTGCCTTTAAATTTACATTCTAACATATCTACAAAATCAATTGTAAAGACTGCGACGCATTCTACAAACGAACAGAACCTTAATAATAAGAATAAATGAGCAGAACCACATAAATCGGAATACCACACAACACTCCATAATCACGGATAGATTGAATATATCATTCTAGACAGTGGGATGTATAGACAGTAGTATATTGGTTCGAAGTCCCGAAAAAAATTAAATGTCATATCCTACCCGCTTGGGGCCTAACCGCCTAGAAGTTGCAACATATACAGTATCTGCTTGGAACATCCATCGTTTGAGTTCTTAATTTGCGATTTTTTAATAAACTAATTACGTCAATTGAACTACGGTTTGCGTAATAAGTTAGCACAAACCTAGCACAATCTAGCATAACTTTGATTTTTTGTTTTAACAAAATGGCAGTATTGGACCTTAAAAATAATTTTTTTCAATTTTTGCTTCATTTTTTGAGATATCAAAGTATTTACAACACAATGGCAGAACAAGCCTGGCACAATCTAGCATAATTTTGATTTTTTATTTTCCAAAATGGCGATGCTAACTTCACAGACATCAGTTTTACCTTAGTTGGCTGAATTGATTCCTGGTTTCATATATACATGTAAATACGTTACAATCTTACCGATGCTCGATTATCATCGAGCGAATAGACGCATTCTCATACTTAAGCGCTCCATAATTCGGTCTCTAGGCATTTTTGGACTTTGTGCCTATCGATATTATAAATTTTTTGATAATTGCATTTCATTACCTTTATAGAATAGTGAGATAAATCAATGGTTTAAAGAAAACACATCATTACTCAATAAAATTAAAAGATCACGTATGTTTCCCTATACAAAGATAGGCAATTTGTTCAGGAGTAAGGAGGATGACATATTAAATTTTCAGACAATTTCATCGGGAGCCAAAATATCCATAAGGTTGGTGCGAGATCCTTTGAGAATATTCTCCGCAAATTCACTTTTGATATAACTGTTACGATCCAAAAAATTTAAGATTATGTATAAGTTACGTGTTTGAAATGTATTTGTGCCAGCTACTATCGGCAATTCTTTGGTTTTTTTATCATCTATTATCGTTGATGATTAATCACTAAATTTATTGATAGAAAATGACACTATTTTATTTATAGAAATACTTGTTTTGTAATTTCAAAATTAAATTTAAGAATATAAATTATAATTGCAATTTTTTTTAATTTTCAATATATGTATGTATTCAATGTGTCCTACTAAAGGTTACAAATTATTATTTTTAAAACTAAGCAAAGTATAACATTTTTGTTATCTATCGTTCATTTAAAATTAAAGATAATATACGATGATATTTATTTTTACTGTTTTGTGGAGCAACTTTGAAGATTTGCGATCACGTTTATTTTTTTTTTAATAAGAATTATATAATCTTTATAATTACATGATTTTCTAATTGTCTGCATATAAATTAAAGTTAAATTATCGAAAAATTAATAGTATGAGATACTTTACACTTTATTCTAGCACATTTTGACATCAAATATAAAATACCTCATAAATTATTATAAATTTTTTTGATAATCGCAATACCTTTATAGAATAATGAGATTAATCAATGGTTTAAAGAAAACACATAATTACTCAAATTACTAAAATTAAAAGATCACGTAAAAGATATGTTTCCCTGTACAAAGATAGGCAACTTTCAAGATAGAATAACTTCGTAAAAAGTCATTGTATCAAGCATATTAAAAAAGCGTTTTATAGCTTGAAATCTCTACTGTTCAGATACTTTAGAAAATAGTCTTTTACTGATATTTTATAAAGTTACACAAATATAAATGAAAATGCATTAAATCTCAAAATTTTTTATTTGCGAAATATTACGGCACGAATTAAAAATTGCGCACCAATAAGATTTATAGCTTTTAAAAGAGTCTTTAACTTTAATTTGCTTTTCTATTGATCTTTGTACAATTTTTTTTCATCGAGTTATTCAACATAGAAGCAAAAAGAGTCGTTTTTGCTGAATAATTCGAAGAAAAAAAATTGTACAAAAACAAACACTTCATAAAAAAACAAATTAAAAATAAAGATTCATTTTTTCGAATGACGTAAACCGCATTTGTGTGTAATTATTAATTTGCTTCGTAAAACTTCGCAAATTTCAAAAAAAATTTGAGATCTGATGTATCTTTATTTATGTTTGTATAATTTCATAAAATATTAATAAGATTTTTTAAGTACTGATCTGAAAAATAGAGATTTCTGTAAAATGCTTTTTTAAACATCTTCATTCAATTTTGTTGAGTAGTGTAGGATAGACCAGGGAGTAAAGGTTCTCGGGGAAAAAGGTCGATTCCTTGTTTTTCAATGATAACGCATTAGAAAATTCCACCATTCGTCAACTAAGAGTGGAAATCTCACGCCACACAATTCGTTGCTGCTTAATAACTGCTTAATAACTTGCAGGAAGCTTACGCGGACGTGCCCGTGCGTTTGAAAGCCAAAAGTAAAATATTTAACATCGCAGTTATTTTGTGGTCTAAAGAGATCATTTTTGCAACTAGATTAAGTATGTGTATTTGTTAATCTTATTGTATTGTTTTAATAGTGCGATTATTAAAACAGTTATTTTTATTATACTTTTTTTTGTACTTTTTTAATAACAATGTAGCAAAGTTTATTTGTTTATTGTATTACTGGAGTAAAAAGTGCCAAGATTGTTCTTGTCCTTAAATTTTACAATGAGTAAATCAGTAATCCTAGATCAGTGAAATTGACAAATAGCTTGTATGACTAATGCTGATTGATTAACTTCACCGATTAAAACTAATTGTAAGATTTCCTACTACTAACTCATTATAGAATCAGCATTAATGGTTTTTTTTACACAGAGATTGATAATTATTCAAAATGCGGCCTTCACTTCCGACGCGTTTTTGCATGAAACGAAAGAATCTGTAGGAAAAAACGTTGGGTCGGCGTTGCGAACTGAGATATTATAAGCGTTAAAATTGACCTAGATTAGGAAATCTGTCAAAGTAATGAAGTATAGCGACTCAAAAACGCATCGAATGAGTCTAATTTCATCGAAATCAGAGGTGAAGGCCATATTCTGAATAATTACCGAGAGATTTCAGTTGCATTTTTTACTAAAAATCATCCTAATAATTTTACTATCTGTGTTATGAGATTGACATTTTTATTGTATCTTTTGTTTTATTTTTATTGTAATTTTGTTTCTTAACCAAAATTTACTTAATATAGGTGCTTTATAATAAAAAAAACTCTTTAGTAAATGTCTATTTTGATTTCTTAGAATCATCTCAAACTTGATATAGAAGAATTGTTACTTTTTGCCCACATGGAACTTCTGTATACGGGAAATAAGAAGTACCGAATGACTTTCTCTGCAAAATTTATAATATCTTTTTAATCAAAGATATATGCGTATACTTGTTGCATGCCCTTCGTATAGTCAAAGTTTCGATAAATCTAGTTTCTCTAATTTCGATAAATAGCAGCACGATCTGTGAGACTTAAATATTCTTTGTTTTAAAGCAAAAAATGTCAAAAATGGCACTTTGCTCCCCAGTCTATTCTATATTTTTAAGCAACTATCTATTTTCTCGAATGCCATGTAAAATATTGCACAAACTTATTACGTTTCGATAATCAGACATAATCATAATTTAACATGGGTTTAAAAATAGCATCTTTAAGAGGAGGACAAACAAGAGAAAGAGAAAGCGTTAGATGATAATGAGATAATTGGGCCCAATTTGGGCCGTTTTCCAAAATTGATCACTCGCTATTTGTATATGATTATATGATTAATTTAACAGATGATAAAATTCGAACAAGTGATCCGTATGATTCGATTGTATCGATTCATAGATCATATTATTCATTTTGTTTGTGTAAAAACAGAAAAAATTGATACGTCATGATATAATATTCCATAAATAAGTAATTGTTTTCTATAATTATGAAAACGGTTATTAATTTTCGTAATTCGTGTTATTGTAGTTCTATATTCATGCTTTACTACACTATATTTTCGTCACAACGTTTTGTTTATAATTAAAGAAAAGAGGAACTCTTTATATGGTGAGCCATGTCCGAGCATATGCATAAGTGTGACATTTATCACAAATATAAAAAAGAGAAGACATATATGCGGTTCATATTGGGTACATATTTTGCTAAAGTAATTTTAAATGCTACCTTTCTTTTAAATCTCTATTGCATCTATATAAATATATGAACTCATACTTTTTTTAATGTTCAGAAATATTCCCTCTTTCTAATATGATCATTAATTTTCAATCTTGACCCAATTTTTATTTTAGCAAAAAATTTTCAAAGCTTAGGAGGTTCTACATTGGGCCTGATTATCTTACAATTACAATTCTGAAGAGAGTGATTAAATTTAATTAATAAGAAGAAAAATAAGCCATTATCAAGTTTAATAAATTTTATTTTAATTGGTCAGATTTAATTTCAGTTTCTCAATCTCTAATTTGATATGGATGTTACGTCTATTTTTTATCGCTGTGCTGGACTGCATTAAAATCTATTTCGCTTTCCTCTTCAAATTACATCTATTACATTTTCTAAGTATACTGATAACAACAAGTGTATACTGATACTTATAGCTCCGTTATAAAAAACAGATCTCTAAAGTTTGTCTCAGTCTATGGTTGACAGTTGACTCCACAAGATAGAAGGCTTTGAATGGCTCCTTTTGTCTACAAATCGATTGCCTATAGTGTCGTTTGCCTTTTACAAACTTTTACTTTTGCGCACAAAATTTTCAGAGACGAAATTACATTTGCCTACATATATTATTGCCTACAGCTCAATTGTCTACAAACACTTTTGTACACAAATATAAAATTAAAGTTAAGTAAGAAAATAATTTGTATCTTTAAAGCAGAAAATTTGTAAAAACGGAAAGATTAAAGGTATACACCACAAACTCCAGATATCATTAGCGATTGATTACAATACATTGTAATCTAATTCACATAATTAAATACATAAACGTTTCGGCCTTATATTAGACCATCTTTAATATATAAAATATTTATGCACCAAATTACAAAATATTTATGCACCAATAATTCGTCTATGTGTATTGTCTTATGACATATCTACTTGTAACATCAAATTGCTCGTTATTTAATAATAGTTTTTTATTCTTAATCAGCAAGTTATTGATGTTAGTCCGAAAGGATAAAAGTTATTATATCAGAAAATTTGTATCTTAAAGCATAGAATTTGTTTCAAAACAAAGAATTCGTGTTTTAAAGCAAAAAATTTGTGTTTTAAAAAAGAATTTATGTTTTTAAAGTAGAGAATATAGTAGCGTAAATAATCCAACAACGAACAGTAATACACTATGAACCATTGCGATATTTTATAAATGCGACATTATCAGATTGTGCTGCTATTATGCAGTGACTCGCATTTAAACCTCCTCCCAGTCGATTGGCAGATCGCGCCAAAGACGGCCATATAATGTCACATTTTAAGAATTTTGGGTTGCAAAGTAAATTTTTTTGTAAGTTTTATGCATTTTTTAATATTTTTGTTATATCTATCATTTTTTTCATTGTGTGTCTATCATGTTTTTCAATGGTTTTGTGTACACATTTGATTTTATTATTCTGTTAGCAACTTTTTCTGTTATATTATTTTACTACATCATTTAGGAGATTGGAAATGGTTAGGTGGTTTACAATTATCATTTTGACATAGTGAACAATAAACCATGGTATGTTGTAGATTACATCTTTTTTACGATAACCTTCAAAATAATAATTATTTAAAATATGGCCCCTCTCTTCACCTAAAATCTCAATAAAAATATACTGCTTTGATGCGTTTTCATTTAAAACGAAAGAAAAACGCGGTGGTCGGCCTTGTGAATTCTCACCATCTTATAATTATCTATTTTATAAAAAAAAATAAACATTTTTAAATATAGTAAAACTAAAATAATCCTAACAATTCGCAATATAAAACATGTAGTTTAATGTTAAAAATAGCATGGTTCGTTGTGTAACATTGTGTGTCGACGAACTGTCGACAAAAATGATGTAAATAATGATACCATAGGCAATTGATTTGTAATCAAACGGAATCTCTCCCCCGAAGGCTTTTGGAGAGCTTCTACAGCGTAGTAGATACTGATTTATAAGAGAGAATCTTTTTTCTATTTCGATGGAAGACTTATTGGTTCAGACAGTCTTATGTACTAGGTTGCTATGCAATGTTATGCTATGCTTATATATTTTGTATATAGCCTTAAATCTTACAAAAAAATAATATGTTGACAGAATTAATCTAATGAGAAATAATCTTTATTTATATTTATTTATGTTTCTTGTTTCTATAAGACAAGTATCTGATAAAACAAATATTTTATTAATATTGTTAAATTATTATAATATTATTAAATTAAGATTATTTCTATTTAGATTTAATGCTATTATAATATAAAATTATTTTTTTAATAAAAAAACATAATTAAAACATAATTAATGCAAGCTACAAAAATAAATGGCCATTATGAAATACAAAATTAATTGTTACATTTTCACTTTCTATAATTAATAGTTGAAAATAAATTGTTACGTTTTATTTAATTGATTTAATAGAATAATTATTGGAAGGATCATATAGATAATATTATATACACAATATTATATACATATTATGTTTATTACGGCACAGTACATGTATGAAAAGTACATGTATGATGCACTAACATACTAGTGATATATGTATATTCAAATGTATATATCTAAATGAAAATATCTTAAATATATAACTTAAAATAAAACTGTAAAGAATAATGGTAATCATGATGCATAATACTATATATGTACTGTAAACTCTATGTAATATCAAGTTTAAACCTAATAGTTACCACGCACTCGATTCTACTCAATATATTGTTATTTTATACTTTTTATTATACTTATTTTATACTTTTAATGATTAAATTTGAAACTATATAATGTCAAATTTAATTATTGTTTTAGTGTAAAGTAATATCGAGACATATTGAGAGGAACAGTGGCAACTTAAATTAGTTTAAATTTGACATTATAGATATAACAATGTGTAATAAGTCAGCGAGATCTGTACAATCGGATGTAGATTCTTGTTTTTGATTATCACGTATAATCAATCTCGTTTATGGCGACAAGTAATTTTACTGATTGGTAAAGTTGTATCTTCTGAAAATTTCTTCGAAATTTTCCTCGTTCGCTTTTACGAAATCTGAGACAGCCTCAGACTATATTGATGTCCTGTTGTCATTCGATCATCTTAAAGAGTGCGCAGGAGAATATCATTCCGAAAAACTGCAATGTTTCAAGAATTAAAACATAATTACTAAATATTAATGAGAGATAGAAGAAATGAAAGAAAGTATTTGCTTGAATACAATGTGCTCAAGAATGCTAGTCATACGATTTTAAAAAAGAAAAAAGAAAATGTTATACAAATTTTAAAATTAATTCAATTGTAAAAGAAATATTTAGGCTTTATAGCGTTGAGGTTTTAATTTTAATTGGAGAAAAGATCAAAGTAAAAAATGTCAAAGTAAAAACTGCTTTCTTACCATAAGACATGCGACTGCAATACCAGCAGCACCCACAACGGTTGCGTGTTGTTGCATGTAGACTCGTGTTCCATTGATGCAACCCTCTACGTAAGCATTGGAAGGATTTATCGAATCCGGGCTATGATTGCAGTTGAATCGCTACGAGCAGACCATCAAACGACCATGAGAAACGCAGTTCCTCTCTCGCGAGAAAGCCGATCGGAGGAGTGAAAGTGTGAGAGGTGTAGATTGGGGCGGTGAAGACTCAATCGATTAAGTAATAGCGGCCAAATCGACGATACTCGAGCGAGCGAAATCGGTGGATTGCGTGAAGAATCACTTATTGTTAGACGCGAATAATTATTCGCGTCAAATTGCAATTTCGAGTCTTCTTTAATGTGTTTTTTTGAAAAGTTGTCACCAGATGTACTGAGGAAAATTCCATTTTTTAAAAAGACTAGAATCTTCAAATTAACTTCGATTAAAAACATTAAGCAATGAAAATATGTTTTTTATGTATTTATGATACGCTTTATAAACATGACACGTTATAATGTAAGATACGCGCATGCAAATTGCTGTTATTAAGTACGAATGTAATTGACTGACAAACTATTTCATCGAATGACGCAATTGCAAATACAATGTAATAATTATTTAATAGACTGTAATGAATAACTATTCAATATGTGTGTGTGTGTGTGTGTGTGTGTGTGTGTGTGTGTGTGTGTGTGTGTGTGTGTGTGTGT
>NW_012130069.1:1699411-1711024 GCF_000143395.1 Atta cephalotes | reverse complement strand
TAACTATTTATAAAGAAAAAAGGCTACTTGAAATAAACTAATTATTAATTGCTTTATTGTTCAAGGTCCAATATAAAATAATTACACATAAATTTTTTCAATCATTCCAACTTGAAATGTTTGAATTTATGTGTAATTATTTTATATTACGACATTGAATAATAATAGCAATTGACAACTAGCTTGGCTCAAATAGTCCATTTCTTCTTTATATTAAAATATAATTAATTTTTACCTGGCCAGGTGAAATTTCTCGACAGCAACTATTTGGCACGTTGAGGCCATAAGTTCCCCAGTCCCTCCAGTTGTTAACGCCGCAACAATGGAGCTAAAGAGAATTGAATTAGCTTCGGAAAGTCCAAACAATCATTGGATACAAACAAGATAAAACGCACTCGGGATCGTGTCTCGAGTTTCATCGTCTGATAAAATTAACTTTTATTTACGTAATGCGTGCATGGGAATATTTACCGTCGATTGCGTGGTATCCCAAGCATCACGAATGGATTTACGATGATCGTAAAGCCGCAACGAACTCTTCATCTCTCTGTCGACCGTACTCAGCAATTTTTCGCGGAAAATGTATCCCAGAACGCCGCCGATGAGCATAGTTACAAACAGCAAGAATACGATTATGAAGTACTGAAAAAAAACAATAAATTTTATTAATCATCTGAGTCGATAACCTTTATCTTAACAAGTTTCAACTTGAACTTTAAAAATAATAAGATCTCAACGTTTAATCAATTCAAGCTTCCGGAGAGATTAAATTCGTTCACAATCGCCAAATGGAGGCTGGATGTGGAGGTTGGAAATCGAGACACTTATCGATTGAAACATTCTCCTGGTTCGAAAATAGATTTGGTACTTACTGTCAGGAGCATACACTTGACTTCCCGTGATGCACCGACGCATCCGAAGAAGGCGATAAACGCTACGATAATTCCGCCGACCAATAAAACATAAACTGCACCAGTTAACAGATCGTTTCCCACGAGTTCGCCTATCCATGGTACTTTGTCAACCAAGGCCCAAATGCCTAAACCCGTTACGATAAGTCCGCCAATCTGCAGCATAAATCAATCAGTGAATTTAATTGTCTCTATATATTAATGCACAGTGGACAAAAATAATATGAATACTTTTTACTTTGGAAATACATTATTTATTTGACTATTTGTTTTATTAATAAGAGATTGACACATCATTTGTTTTAACATTTTCTATCTTTGTTGAAATAGTTGTTCAATAATATAATAATACTTGAGGTATCAATGTTTGTTTGTTTTTTTTTTAAGTATTATTTAATATTATTTTTTTAGTAGAACCTTTTTTTGCTATAAATGATATTGGAGGGAAAAATTTTCTTATTTTATTTCTTCAAAATCGTTTGAAAATTCAACATCTTTCTTAGCTAATGCAATCGCCTGATTTAAATATCGTCTGTAGTTTTGAAGAGTAGAATAAGAAAAAAATTTCCTTTTTTTATATTTTACATAATTAGAAGAAGCTTTATTAGAAGAATATGATATATTATTTACGACTCTATTCCAACAAGGATAGAATCTGTATTAAACATAAATTTGATACTAATTTTTTATTAATAAAACAAATAAATAGTATTTTCTAGTAGATAGTATATTTTCTATTTTCACATTATTTTGTTTATCTCTTGTATATTACAGCAAAATCATTTGGGATTAGAACTTACGAAGATGACAAAGTTCGTGAAGAACAGGGAATATTTCATGAAACGTCCGCAGCCATCCATTTCCGTGCCGTATCCCATTCCCTTTTATCTGCGAAACTCTGTTAATAGACAAATAAAAACTGTTATTATTTTAAGTAAAATGAACAATAAAATATTAGAACATTAAAAAGACAAAAGCGCTGTAACTTGCAAATATTTTCAGCTTTTCCTTAACAGTTAATAACATTGTAATATATTTCGTGTGACGTAATGAGAATCTGAATCACGTTCAAATAGGCTCTTTTTTTCCTATTAAAATTCATTGTAAAACGCAATTTTTAAAGTCTTATTTTTAGTTTAATTTATCTTTCTTTCTTTGCCTTTATCCATTACACTATTTTGTCTCTTTTTTTCTTGTGTTGTAAATATAATGACATTGAAAGACCCGAAGATAATGAGTTTTAACGAATATAATTAGACAATTTTTTACAACAGTCACGTACGTCGTTTAATTATGTGATATATCTCAGTGACATCAGACTTATGTTTGACCTAGTTTGAAGTACCTTGGCAGTCCACCATAGCCTTGACCATATCCATAGGCGCGACAACCTCATCATGATTATTAAAGACTCGGGAGATGAAACTCATAACGCGATAAAAATGAATTTCTTAATTCGTGAAACAAATTTTATTTAATTAATTAATCAGATACAAATGAATAAAGAAGTGTCCGTATTCAAAACGGGAAATCTAATAATATTTTTATTTGAATTTGTAGAATTTCCAATTTAAGCAAATTACAAATTGTAAAAATTCATACAAAAATATTAAGCATCAATATAGAAAAATAGGCTGTGTATCGTGTACATGCAACGCAATATAATTAATAAGTCAAAGCTTTTTTAAACGAGCAATTATAGTTATTCATAAAATAAAAATCGTTTTTTAATTAAATAAGTACAATGCTATAAAGCTTTTCATGAAAAAAATGATTTTTATTTTATAAATAACTATAATTGCTCGTTTAAAAAAGCCTTATTAATTATATATTAAGCATCAAGCCTGGCTTTGACCAAAATATAGTCTTTTTCGCTTATTTATATTGAATATTTCTCGATTAATTTTCACTTACTATTGTTTAATAAACAAATTAATAATTTATAAATAAATTTCAGAAAGGTATATTACTCTTATTTCAATTAAGAATACAAAATATTCATTTTATTGTTCATTTAATTGCATTTCTCACGAATTAGGCTAAAATTTCAACTAATTAAGTCTTTTTCTCATTTCCCCAATAATTCGCGCAATAATTTATACGCAATAGAATCCGGCGTCCTAATAACTATTAATGAGACTAATGAGTCGAGAGGTAGAATAGGTTCGTGATCAATGTGAATTTTTACGACTCGGAAAGCAGAGTCGGCGACTTCCTGTTTTGAAAATACTGCGCACACGGTTCAATTGCACACTATTGTTTGTCGAACGCGTAACAGCGTCGCGCGGCGATCTTTATCTCCGTAAATCGTCGAATCGAGAGGAAACGTGCACGTTTTCACATAATGAAATCCTGTTTCTGGAGAACACGTTCACCTGTTCGGACGTGCACGTTGCACTTTACTACGATCAATGACGCAATGCGGCCCCGAAGAATGGCTTTGCGCGCGTTGATCGCTATCCTTCTTATAATATCGCATACCGCGCCCACTTAAGATTGCGTATTTTGTAATGCGTTGTACAGACCTCGGTCACGCATCGGTATACCACCTCGAAAACACCGAGTTACCGAGAGACCGAGAGAGAAAGTGGTTTCTCTACCTGCGCATTAAGTAATCCACGGTCAGAGCGAAACATTAAAAATGACGTGACGATCATGCTTGCACTTGCAATCCCCGTATCACAAGTGACGCGGTTCCTCCGTCTTATCTTATAAAAGGCTTAGATCATTTTTCTTAATGTTAATCGCGCGCATTTGATTACTTTTCATTTCCACGAAGAAATGAACACGGAAAGAATAGATTATATGTTCAGCAAAGCTATAGCTTGCTGCGCAATTTCAACATTTATAATTAAGAAGAGGTAATGATTAAATTATATCTTTAAGCAATTATTAGTGTGTTAATTCATCTAATTTTTTCCTACAATGAAAATTGTCAATGTAATAAATTATTTTTATTACAGTAACAAAAATACACATCATCTTAGCTAACAGGTTTTGTTAAAAATTTTAATCTATGTATTGAATTAATTTTCATAGAAAGTTATCTTTGTTGTATCAATAAATTTATTGTACTATTATAACAAATATGATTAATACATATAATCTATAATCGTTATTTTATTCAGCTGTACAACTTTACTACTTTAACGTAAACAATTGACTGTAGATTTACTGAATTAATAGAATTTTTAGTTATTTTAACAAATCTTTTTTTTTTCCGTGAATTCACAAGTGAAATCACAAGTGAAGCCCTCTTCATCCGGCTTTCTTTTTTCTAACATTGAATTTCTGATCGTCAACCTCGCGGCATCACGTCACTTTTAAAATAGTTATCGGAGAAAAGAAAGACTGAGAAAGAATAGTGTTAATCAGTCTCGAAGTCAAATAAGTTTTCCAGAGCCACTTGAATATCGAGTGATTTATTAAAGATACGAGAAGCGATAAAACGTGACTCAGTCTGGAATACCTTGCGCGCAAAGGCTACGTGCCTATGAAATGAATTCGCAGCTGGCGCCGCAGAATTATAAGAACTCTGCTGGATTAGTCTTAGGAAAACTGCACGGCTACGATAACGCTCATTAATAAATCATTCGATCTCGGCAAAGTAGTACATACGCGAGCTCTTCAATTAAAATCTTCTTACATCATCAGCTAAAACCGCGTCGTAGTTATTCAGCAGAATGCTAACACATGTCGCTTGCTCTGTTATATTATATTCGAGCAACATTACCTTTTTCTCAAGGCGACAGACATTCATTTATTAATCGAAGTTGACAGTGTATCTATTGGAATTATAAAGAAAAAATAGAGCAAGCTCATTAATTTGCAAAAGTATTAAATAGAAACGATCAAAAACTTGTTCAAAAAATTGATTAAAAATTTACTTGTTATAATAATGTATAATACATTAACTTTTTATTTCTTAAGAGATATTCAAAAATGAAAATGTTTTGATTAACACGAAGTCTTCTTTAGTTAAAAAATTCCTAATAAGAAAAAAGATAAGATAGTGCAATTATAAATGTTAAAATTAATAATGTCCGAATGTAAGAGGTCAAGTCAAAACAATCCAATTTAACATATTAAATAGTAAAGTATAAATTGTAAATTGTAATCACTACATCAACTTAATAAATTACAAAGAAATGTTAAATTATAAAGATTCTTCTATTAATAACAAAATTAGATAACTTTTATATTGCACTTATATTGCACTCTATATATTACATCTACATCTGCATTTTAATTATTGTTATTAATATAATAAAATTAATGTAATATAATTAGTAATCAATTTTTTTATGAGTTATATCAAAGAATTATAATTCTTAAAATTATTTAGTGCTAAAAATTCATGTAACTCGTATAAAAAAGAATGACTACTAATTATATTAATTACATTAATTAAATTATATTAATTACATTAATTATATTAATTACATTAATTAAATGGGCCAGTTTCGGAGTATAAAGATGTCTTTTCATGATAACGCTCAATGCTCATTTTCAGCGTCAAAGGATATGTGATGCTACAAATGCTAGGTACAAGCTATTATTTTCATAGTAATTTTAAATTATTGATGTCATGTTACTTATTTAAGATGTAATAATGGCGTCATTTATATATCTATCTTATGACGTATTTACAACGTCATACTTGTTAACATAGAGATGACTAATCGACGACGTATTAGTAAAGTTGTTAGTCATCAACTGATAATTTATTTATGCCACTAATAACACAGAAATAACAAAGTATTTTCAGTTCATGACATTATGTGGCTATAACGTTATTTTCCATGTTATTTTACGTTTCATATTTTTCATCTTAATCATTAGAGATTTGTTAGATTAGTCATAAGAATGACTAATTAATGATGTCAAATAGATGACAATTAGATGATTTTATTAACTTTTATTTTTTTTCTTGGGAAGAAACACATAAAAGTCAATAAAAAATTAAAATGTTTTTTATTTTTTATTAATATCAATAAACAGTATAACCAAATTTTATAATTAAAAATCATCATTTTGATTTTCATGACATTAAAATAAAATCATTTTGACTTCCTCTTGATTTGGTGTGTTCCTTAAGTTACTATCCAGGCACGTGATCACTGACATTGTTTTTTCAATGTCTTATAAAATGGCATTTTTGAGCGATTATAATGTAATCTCAGACGATCTACGGTCGTTGATTCCATGTTGAAGAAACAGAAAGACGTGCGTATATAATCTACTCTCTCAAAATTATTTTCAGAATCTCGTCTTAATATTAGTCTTTGGGAGATGTTTGATGATATAATCACGTCTTTCTCGCGTGCGAAAAGCCCAGCATCCGCTTGTCTCGCCGTATAATCGCGCGTTTATCCGCGTGATGCGAACAAGCAGAACGTTTTTTTTCCTCGCGCTAAAAATAAACGCGTACACTTGTGAACAATATTGTTTACTGATGATTCGAGAAGAAACGGCATGAGCGAGAGAAGAAATTCCGAGTAGGTAGAAGCTGGAGCCTAAGGTGCGGCTCTTCAATGAATCGAAAGTTAAATCTCGGCTCGAGGTCATGGCGGCTTTATTCCTTCAGATAATATTTCCAGATAGTACTTTCAAGTAGCGATCCCTATTTAGTTAACCCGTTTCGTAATCTCCGTCGATCCGTGCTTCCTCCACAAACTAACGTGACACGTGCAATCGGAGCGCGTTCCAACGCGACGCCGCGCCGTTGCGTATCGTTGCTCATGCGATTTACAAGCGTCCCGTCATCATGTAAATTCACGGTAGTTTTCATAAACACCATAATATGTCGAGGGGAGAATCGATAATATCGGCTTGTGACCGTGTAACGACCTCCGTGTGGAATCTAGCGTGGCATTTTGAAGTCGCGTGGAAACTCGTCAAGTGATTTCAGCGCTCCCGCGAAGTTATTTATGCGGAACGAAACATCGCACGCTTTCCCGCGAGATTCTTCGTCGTATTGATTAGACATTTCAAAAAGCTTAATGCTTAACGATCAAATTGTACTTGGAATATCCGATTAACAAGGAAATCTTTTTAAAAGTTGAAGCATTATGCAAATAATGAGTGACTCTTGTGAGAAAATAATTATAATTTTATAATTAATGCATTTTTCTCGATTTTTTTGTCGGAGCAGATTAGAGGGATATTAATATTTATTCATTTAATTTGTAATGTAATACATAATAATTGTAATAATATGTAAAAAAGTCTAAAAGTTTCTGGAACAAAGAGATAAAAAGTGATAAAATAAAATAATTGCACATTTTTATTATATATTCAATAAATTACTCTTTATTTATCACTACATTTTTTAGAGCAATCAATTAAATTTTTCTATATTATTAAAAAATATTCTGAATTTTTATTCTTAAAATAGTTTTAACTGAAGAGATTAGTTTTTTATTATTAATAAATTTTTCTATAAAAATAATTTATAAGGTTGAAGTTCGATTTGTACAAAAAGATAATTTATTTAATGATTAAGAAAAATAAGCTCCACAGTGTTAAATCAATTTTAAGGACAAAAATTTAGAATATTTTTTTAGCATATAAAAATTAATTCATCATTTTAACAAATGTATTGAAATAAAGGATGATTAT
The DNA here is from genome assembly GCF_000143395.1 of Atta cephalotes. NCBI lineage: Eukaryota > Metazoa > Arthropoda > Insecta > Hymenoptera > Formicidae > Atta > Atta cephalotes. The sequence goes on along the minus strand of NW_012130069.1, from coordinate 1,703,492 downwards.
AAGAGAATGTTATTGAGAAATGTTTTTGAAAAACAGTAGTAGTTCTTTTATTTCATCACTTTTTTTTATAGATCGGAAATTTGTTGATCTTATTACACACTGCTACAAAATTGAAAAATTAATTTTTATAACTCAATGAAACGCGTAACATCTGACAGAAAATTCTTTTTTATTATTATAATTATTTCTCTTTCAGAAAAAATTCCAAACAAATCAACAGAAGTTTAAAAAATAAAAATATTTTTCTTATATAAAAATTGGATTATACAATGATAAGTCAACAAGAAAAACGGTATTTTAATTATCTTGAATTGAATTGTAAAATTCGTAAGTTAACAATAGCCGAAATTAGAGTTTCTTAAGAAACTAATTTATTATTTTTCACATTGATACGAAATGATATGAATACTGCTTGAGGACATTAACGCAATGAAACTTGGCAGTAAATTCGCAATTACTGGCGCAGTCAGCAACTTTCTCGTTTATTAGTCATCGAGTTTGTTCTGGGTGTAAATTAAATTAACATACTAATCAAGAAAGTTTCCATTGTTGTCTTCTCGTTTTTGGCTACTTTACGGATTGATATTATTTAACAAACGTGGGCGTAAGTTAATTCACATACATTTCCTCAATGAACCAAATGATATCTAATTACACTTCCTTTCTGATTCATATCTTTAGTACAATGTTATGATAAAATTATCCATTGAGTTAAGTAAGTTTAATTTAGAAGTTATTTTAAAAATTAAATAAGTTAGATTCTGCGTGTTTACCCGATGACTTTATTTATATCGATATTAATACCAATTCTAAAGATTCACTTCTAAGTATTCACAGAAGAAGTTCCCGGAAAAAAAAAGAATTAATGTTTTCGATCGAAATAAGAAATCGCTAAGCAAAAAGTCGAATAGATATGAATCATATTTAACAACCGCGCGTCAAATGGCAATTCAACGATGAATCACCGCAACTTCGGTGTGTTTGCTCCAAACTTCCTCGTCTCTCGAAAAAACGCAAAGTTCTCGTGAGAATCACGCGGGTATCCTCTAATGCCGATCGATTACTTAACATTTTTACTCACGCTGGTCCCTGGCTGGGTCCCTTTCTCTCCAGCCGGCGGCAGTCGCGGGAAATGAAAAAACAAACGATTCCTTTCTCTACTTGGAAAGCTTTCCTCGTCTCGAAAGGAAACGTTGAAACGATGAGTCGCTTATGCTTCAGGAAAAATATATAGATCTCGTGATGTTGAATCTAATATCACGTTACTGATGAGTGAATTCGACAATCGAAGCACCGAGTTGGACGCGCACGTTTTCAGACTGAACTGGAGTGAAACTGAAACGTTAAGACTGAGTGAACTTCTCGCTCGCACTCTCTCTTTCGATCTCCGTCCTTCTGTTTCCCTCCTGTTTTTCTCCCTTCCCTTACCAATTCTCTCGTAGTAGAGCCTTAATATGTTTCTTCGTTCTTCTCTCTTCTCCTCTCTCTTTCTCATATAGTCATGGCTTACTATACCATACATTGCGTATACGCGTTTACTACCATCGTGATCTAACTATAGTACGAGCCATTGTGCACGAGCCGGTCTGCCGGTGTGCACGAGGAAAACACACGATGGGAGCCAACGAAAGTGGGGAACCATTGGCACATATGCACTGGTAACGCACACAGTATGATGTATGTACACACGATGATCCATACATACTATGGAACAAGAACCGCTTCTCGGGAGTTCCTGCTCCACAAGGCCCTACTTTCGGATAGGAATGTGAATGTGATAATCAAACTGTTGCCTGCAGAAGGCGATTTGTTGATTTAATGTTACCTCGGTAACTAATATAAGAAATTAACGATTTTTGCTGTTAAGATGAATGTGATCCAACAACTTTTGTTACGCGGAATTTCAATTGTCACGCGGGGGCTTTTATTTGATAATTAATATAATTAATATGCCAAGTGACAAAATTAATACAGAAAAAAAGTAATAATTTTTTTAAATGTTTATATATACATATTCTCGAATTCGATTGGAAGAACTAGTGCGCACTCTGTATATTAAAGCCGTTGTATACTGATTTAATATAACTATAAAAATGAAATGCAAATATTTCAAATTATAAAATACTTATTTTACCTAATAGTACAATAAAATGTATTGAGTATTTCAGGATTTAATCGATTTCTATGTATAAACATATCTTTATATTATTATTTTAAAAATATTTTACGCTTATAGGTTTAAAGCCGTCGTAAAGATATGTTATATCTTTACGACGGTTTTAAACCTATAAGTACAAAATATTTTTAGATTGTTATATGAATATTATTAAAAAATTAAAATCAATTATTACAATATTTCGAGAATACCATATATAATATTTTTTAATATTATGGAAGTATTCTCTAGAAGTATCTACTTATATGATACCCTAGGTATTATATAATTGGACATCTCTAGAAAATACTCCCATAATATTAAGAAATAATATACTAATTTTAATATTCTTGAAATATTATTAAAACATTTATAAATATTAATTATTCTTAATTTATAATAAGTGCAATTTGTATTCACAATCCAATAACGAAAAGTTCTTATCATTTTATGCTGTATTAAAAAAATGTTTTGGCGTGATTTTGAGACATATTCAGTTCTACAATTGCGCGCTAAAATTATTTTCAGTCTTTAAATACTTATAACAAATGTAATAATTCTACAAATTAAAATAAATCTTGTTATAATACTTTTTAATGTTTATACAATATTACAATAACATTAAATAATATTACTTTTAATAATCATACAATATCATCAGGAGTGGATATATAACCTTCTATTAATATTTCGAGAATATTATTTAATAATTATATAATTTTAGTATAATATTCTTAAACTGTTACATTCAATATTCTAAGAATGTGCCTAATATTTAATATTAAGTAATATAAAATATTACTTAATATTAAGTAATATTATGCGCTCATAGAGAATGTGCACCAATGCGCACTGAATGTGTTCAATCGAATTCGTTATAAATTCTTTAGAGTGGAATCCAAAGAGAGAAAATTGAGTCTTAAAAAAAAATGGCTGAATTTTCAATCTTTAAGAGTGAGATTTTACTCTTTAAATTGATAATTTACTCTAAAAGTTTTAAAAAGTTAATAATCCTTAGTACACAGATGATTTTCCGATTCTTTGCTACATGATAGGTCATTCTTGTCTCGGTTAATTATTTTAATTACAAAAATTGTAAGTGTTTTTTTATATATACTTTAAAAGTATTTATAAAATCTTTAAAAAGTATTTATTTAAAATTACTGTTATTTAAAAAATTATATATAAATATTAATAACTAATTAATTACTTAATGCGTCTGGTTTTTCGAAAAAAGAAATGTGCACGGAAAAAATTAATGGATGGTAAATATATATAATTTATTACGCGAATTCAACATTGACTAAGAAGATTTGATGATTTAACAAATCGCTATTATTCAGCTGTCAACTTTGCTATTTTAATATAGAAAATTGACTGTCTGTATATTACGATTGTAGATTTGCTGAATCAGTGAAGTTTTCAGCTGTGTTTTTTTCCGTGTGCAAGACACATGTGTACTAATGATTAATTATTGTTCTAATTATTATTCTAATATCACAAAATAATTCTAATAAATTACCTAATTTAATTACTTTAAAATTTAATTACTTTATACTTTATACTTTAGTAAATTGAATTACTTTAAAATGACTATTCTTCAATTTAACTTGTTAACTAAACGCCTTCTTTTCTTTATCATCTCATTCTCTTTTTTATCTGTTTCATTGAACGAGACAGATAGAAAACAAAAAAGGATAGACGCTAGAGCAATTACTAAACAGAACTTTGTAGTATCTATTCTTTATTTTCTCTTTGTCTCACTCAACGATGTAATGAAGAAGGGAAGCATTACAATTGCTGTTTTTTTTAAATCAGTTATTGAGTATATATCTTATATGTGCGTGCGTGCGTGCGTGCGTGCGTGCGTGCGTGTGTGCGTGCGTGTGTGTGTGTGTGTGTGTGTGTGTGTGTGTGTGTTACGTT
>NW_012130069.1:1696845-1699391 GCF_000143395.1 Atta cephalotes | reverse complement strand
GTAGTAGTACGTTAGTTACGTAGTTAGTTAGTTAGTTAGTTAGTTAGTTAGTGTGTGTGTGTGTGTGTGTGTGTGTCGTGTGTGTGTGTGTGTGTGTGTGTGTGTGTGTGTGTGTGTGTGTGTGTGTGTGTGTGTGTGTTTTTTCTCTCTCTCTCTCTCTCTCTCTCTCTCTCTCTCTCTCTCTCTCTCTCTCTCTCTCTCTCTCTCTCTCTTTTCATCTACATTTTTAAAAATGTTTACGACATTGTAGAACTTTGTATGAATCGAAAATATATAACATTAAACCACGAAATGTTATGTAACTCACTGTAGATCGTAATTTACATGCATATCACAAATATCCGTCATCTTCAAAATTAGTACGCATTCGAGAGCAGTAATTTCAAAGTTTGTTTAGCGACTGCTCCACCCAGGTAATAACCGTTGATTCTAATTGAAGCAATCATCATTCAAAGGTTTTCAAGGGTTTCAATCCACTGTAATATCTCGAGATAATTTCCAGATTATTTTTTCTGGAAATAGTACTCGTAACATAAATCGTCAAATTATTTCTATTATAGATATACATATTTGACTTGTAAAAAGAGAATTAATTGTATCCATAGAAATTATTTTAAATTATCTTAAAAATGTTTTTATAATACGTCAAAACGTAAAAAGTTAATAATTATAATTTTGAAACGTAAGTATATATATATTTATTTTATTATTAAAAAATTATACATTTAATTTATCAATATAAATATAAATCTTATAAAATAATATCAGTGTGTAAAAAAAACCTTAAATATATTTATAATCAAAGTATATTATACATATATATATAGGATGTTCGATAAGTAACTCTCGTATAGGAATAGAGCGGACTAAACTGAATCGAAAAGTCCTCTATCTTTCTAATAATTAATAAGATATTAATTACTAAAAATCATCAAATATTGGTCTTTAATAATTTTTTTTCTCAAGTACTACAACTTTACAAAAAAACAGCAAGAGATTGTTTATTTTCTTCTCATAGAGAAGAAAATAATTTTCTAAAAATTTTCTTAGAATTTTTTATTAACTTTTTAGTTTTTTTAGTAGAAAACTGCGTTTTCTTATTGATAATCATTTTTTCCAACATGAAAAAAATACGGTACTAAAAAATTCTGAAAAAATTCTCAGAACTCTTTGAGAAGAAAAATAAACAATTTTTGTCACTTGCTATTTTCCTATAAGTATATTACTTAAATAAAAAATTACAGGAAACCAATATTCGGCGATTTTTAATAATTAATATTTTGTATTAGCTATTGCGAAAATTGTACATATAACGATAGAGAACTTTTCGACTTTAGTCCATTCTATCCCTTTGCAAGAGTTTTATCGTTACTTATTAAACATCCTGTAACAAATAACAAATAATAATATGACAGAACAAATATATTACGTGTGCATGAAATATAAGATTTAAAAGACATAAAAGACTTATCTTTAAATTTGTAACATAAAAACTAATAAACATTATATCAAAATTTATAGACATTTATTAAATATATACCTAAGTAAATAATATAAGTATGTTAATAAAAGAAGAATATAATAGAAGAATATAGTAGAAGAATATATGCAGCAGTTTTCTTAAAAAAAAATCCTAAAAATAGAGTATATTTTTGCGATCTATAGACTCCTTAAGCTTATCACTTTTTACGATTATTCTTTACTTATATATTTTTTTTCATCAGATATTATAAGTCTATTGTTTAAAATCTATAAAATTGGAACTTATAGTTCATCGCCGTGCTGCATTTATATGAATTAGAAACTTAATATAATTCCTCGTGATTTAATGAAGAATTCACATCTGCACACGTCTTAAATCTAGGAACATAAAGTTGTGATTCGTGCTCTATCCGTAAAAGATAGAAAGTTAAGGTAAAGCATATAGTAAGAAATGTAAATTAATTCTTAAATATGAGAAACTAACCACTTTCACCACAACAAATATCATTCATATATTGTATTCTTAGATTTTTTTCAATTAAAATCACAAACAAGGAAAAAATAAAAAATATTTTACAGCTAGAATGCTGAAATAAAAAAAATAATAATGATAAAATCGTTTTTATAAAAGTAAAATTATCTTTAATATATTGTTATTCCTGATATTATTCCTCATTCTTTCAGTTGAAAAAATATTCTTTACGAATTACATTTTTAAGAAATAAAATTATATGGATGCGTGCAATGAAAATGAACTCTGATATAATTAGTATTTTAAGATTAAATCATTATAAATGTTTTATGGTTAAATAATGACATTAATTCATTAAAAAATAATAGATCTATAAGATGTTGCATTTATTCATAATAGTCTTAATTTATAACTTAAATTTTTATAATATGATATATATTGTATTATAGATACGAACTTCGTTCTCTGATTATAAATACACTAAATAATATTAGGAGATATTAAACAGTGAAAATATATTTAAAAAATAGATATTAGTAAATGAGTATTCAACAGATACATATATATATATATATATATATATATATATATA
>NW_012130069.1:1688126-1696537 GCF_000143395.1 Atta cephalotes | reverse complement strand
ATATATATATATATATATATATATATATATATACACATCTTTATTATATATTATATCAGGATACAATATTTTTTTATCTTTGAAATGCTATCTCGATTTTTCTTTATGATATTTAAATGCTTTAATGTAAAAGCTTATAAATGCTGTTGTGAGCCATCACTTGCAGCAATTTTTAAGTATTCATTAGTGAATATAATATTGAATAATTAGTGAATAATATTGAAATCTTCTTCTGATCTGTTAGTATAAAAGACAATATTATATAAGTTGCGTATAAAATGCTTCGTACCTTGTATGAATAACACTACAGTTGCATGGAATTCAATTGATAGAACTGTTCTACGTTCGCACTGTTGACGGGAAATTTTACATTAGCAAAAATATATTTATTTATTTTTAAAAATTCCTTTTTTACGAATCTAATAGATAGTGTAACATTCTGCACGATATTCTTGATGTATCGCACACGCATCTATTTACTATTTATTTATTATTAACTTTATTTTTTACTTATACTTATAATTAGACCGCGACGAAAGAATAACGCGAAGTTCGGTGGGAGTTCAAAAATCATGTGGCCAATTTCACATGCCTCTCATTGCGGTGATGCTACACCTGTTGCTCCCGACTGCACCTTCCGCACGCACTTCGCACTTTGAATAATAATAGTATAGTTTTATGACCATACTCGTAAATTATAATGTAAATGAGTAAATATTATACATAAGTTTAAATTAATCATAATTATCTACAAAATATATGATAATTGCTTTGTTGATTATTCTGCGCAACAAAGTTTATCCGATGAACTTCATGAAATAATAGATTAATACATAAACGCTCTGAATGCTTTTATTAAGTATCAAAATTCTAAATTACATTTATTAATTAAATGTTTTGTGATATCGTTCGATTCAATCCATCTCCATTTTACGACAAAAAAAAATTCAAAAAATTCGAAAATGAACTTTATTCTAATACAATGTGAATCAAATTGACATTCAATATAATCAATACAATTGATAGCCAATAAAATTAATTATTAATTAATAATTAGAATGAACTACGCAATAAATTTTGAAAAATAAATTCCGTAACTGCGAGACATACTATATTTCTGATTTAACTAATTTTTTATATCATTATTGTATTCTTATATTTTTATTTTTTTTATTAATTTAACTTAATAATGAAAATAAAATTAATTTAATATTAAAGTATCATTTTGAAATTGATTTAATTTAATCTTAAGTTAATTTGAATCAATAATGAAAATGAAAAATTAATAATTTAAACGAAGCGCCAATGCCGCGCCGCACGGTCTGTCATTTTTTTTACATCTATGGTCGAAACGCATGCTGCTTCGAGTATGCAAGATGGCGACGAGTGTTTTCAGGTTGAATAGGTGCGGTTCTTTCCTTTGAGCTATCGTAGTCGTCGCACCAGTGGGCGACTTTTTTTCTCACATTAATAGATCGTGCCTGTAAGAAATAATCTCAACAAAACTTCAGAAGTGCTTGAACTCCGACTTGTCGAACTTGAGGAAAACTAGAATCTCCTCCGCAAGTCTTCGAATCGCACTTTCGAAACGCGTGTCAGCTGTCAGATGTTTGTATACGCGCGATCGCGTCGCAAACTTAGGACAGCACATAATAAGAATTCGCAGTAGCGGTGTCAGTTTTATGAGATCAAATCTTTGTCTCAATCAAATTTTTGTCGAACAAAGAGAGTGAGTTGAGCGCAGACATGGAAAGCTTGGAGACATTAGGATGGTAAGTAGAGTGTACTATTCCACTTTCTTACTGACGTTCCACAGGGAAAAAATTAGCCACATTTAGTAAAATGTTTATTTTGTATTTGTTAGATGAGAGAGACTGTTCCTCTAGATATAAAAGTATTATCTAATCAGTATGAGAAGAACTTTCAATAGTTACAACATTAGCATTCTAAATGTGGTTATTTATTTTTATTTCTATTCCATTCCTATTCAAAGTCTATTCAATATTCATAATTCTTCACCTATGTTGATGGCTTTTCTTTTTATCAGGTATTTATCTGATCATGGTTATAATTTGGCAACGGATTCGGGTAGTGTGATAGACACACAGAAGATAATAAAACGACTGTTAGATGTATGTATCGATTCTTTGAACCTCTATGTTGATTATTTGGGACATATGAATGAATCAGAAAAAAATGAATTATTTATAGCTTGACTTGAGAGAGATTGGGAGTGGAAATGGAGATATTAATCAGGGCAATATTGTGTTGCAAATACAAAAGATACGTAACGTAGCTGCGCCCAAAGGAAATGAAGAATCAAGAACAGCTCCAAGAATGTTAAAATTATCATTGACAGATGGAAAAAATAATTTTCAAGCCTTAGAAGTTGAACATATATCGACTTTGAGGTAAATGTATTAGATTGAGTTCTTTTATAGCAAATTTGATTACTTATATTATGCTAGATTAGTTTATACTAAAAGCTGCTATGTATGAAATTAACAAAGTTAAACATAAAAGTATATAAGTATATGTATTTTGAACAATTAACTATTTAATAATATTGCCACATTATTTAACAGAATACAAATATTATTTCATTATTAAAATTGATTATATGCCATTGCATTTAGATACTTTATATAAAGCCATCTTTAACATATACTAATTCAGTATAGTGCTAATAGTTGAATATTAAGTATTACTCTCTAATGTCATTTTTTCTTACAACTGTTTCTTCTAATCATCTCTTTTGGGATAGCTTAAACACACCACCTGGTACAAAGATACTGATAAAGACAGGAACCTTACCTGTGTCACATGGACTTCTTTTATTGAGACCATCGCATTTAGTTTATGTACTTGGAGGAAAAGTTGCCAATTTAGTGGAAAAATGGGAATTAAATAAGGTAATTTACATTTTAATAAGATACATTAATATTTATTATAATGTTAATTCTATTTAATGAATATCGCATGAGTACAGAATTGTTTTTGTTATAGAAATTAGCTTCACACACTCGAGTAAGGTCTGCCGAAGAGGGTGGACCACCACCGTGGATACCATTTGGTAAAAAAATCGTAAAATTATCGGAGCAAGATAAGAACTTTAAAGCTCTGGCAGAAAAAGAAAAACCTAGCAAAGAGAATACTGAATTTGAAACTCAGCGCAAAGATGCGATAGCGGAAGCTGCCAAGCAAGGCAGTAAGAAAGTATTTGGTGGCGGAAATAAACAGGTTTGATTTGTTTTTTTACATTTTTCTATTAAATTACATGTTTGCATTCTTATCTAAATATCTAATTTATATGCGCTTTCAGTTATTGGATCATAGCGTACAGAAAATCGTGGATCGTGGATTTACTATAGAGCAGGCAGAATACGCTTTGAGAGTTAATAGAAATAACATAGATAAAGCTTTAAGAAGTCTGCAAAGGACCGACACTAAACATAAGTGAGAAAATTTATTTTTATTTTTACTATTTTTCTTCACTCAAACTATATTATATTCAATTATTATCTAATTACAATCTTATTATAGTAGTGCCAAAGAATCTCGAGAACCACGAGAGCCACGTGGCAAACGCGAGAAGAAAGCAGAAGAGAGTAAACCTAGCAGTGGAAAAATATCTCTATTCGATTTTCTCGAGGATAAATTACCTGTGCAACCCGAAAGTGTCGAAACAACTAATTTGTCGCAAAGTAATTACATGCAAAATAATGAAAGTAATCAGGATCGTTTCGAATCGAGAGGTACTGAAGCACAAAGTGGAAGAGGTGGACGGTACATAACTATCTTACTAAACGGATTCCTATAATATTTAATGAAATATTGTATTTCTAATATTGATCTTTTTTAATAGAAATCAAAAAGGTGGTCGCGGTTATCAACCACCTCCGAGATATTCAGAGGAACATAGAAATAGTAAGAAGACAAATAATAGTAACTCCACCATGTATTCGCAATATAACGGTGCTAATCACGCACCGCAGAACAAACCACCGCGGTTTCAACGTAACCAGGAACCTCAGTATCAGTATCAACACGACGGAGGTAGAGAAGCGTATCAGAAGTCTACTCAGCCGAATGATTACAAAAATACATTTGCTTATTCGCGCACAAGTAACGCAAATGTCGATAGCGGTAACGATAACTATAACAGAATCCAGGCTGAGTTACAGGGAAAGAATCTCGGTAGTAACAGAAACTATAATCACCTCGAGCCCGAGGTCAAAAATAGGCATTCTTATGATGCTTCTTATAATAGGCATAATCGAGCTCAACAAAATGGAACCTCTAAAATATATTCAACTAATACAACTGAACAGAATTTTAAAAGTCAACCTAGATATCAGTCAAACGCTGGGAATAAGATGTCTATGAATCCTAATGTGCAAAGAAACGAAAACAATTATGGTAACCCTAACATCACCAGTACATGGGTATGGCAAGTAGGTGACAAGTGTATGGCTAAATATTGGGAAGATAATAGGGTACGTATTATAGATTTTTTTATATGAAAATTTTTTTATATTAAAATGTGTTTCCAAAATACTTAGGCCATTTATCTTTTATACTTTTTCAATCAATTTCATATAAAAATTAAAGTTTACATGGGATAACGGAATCGAATCGAGAATCTGTTAACTATAAGTCGATTACTCACATAGAACTATACATTATTTTCTTTTTTATGTACTTTGCGCATAATTTAATTGTATGATATTTATAGTATTATAATGCCGAAGTCACTGGTGTTTCTGAGAGAACTTGCGTAGTGCAATTTAAGGGATTTGAAAATTATGAAGAAGTACTCCAGGTGGATTGTATACCAATAACAGATGATGTACGTAAAACAGTACAACGTAAAATTTACAATGATTGCTAATAATATTTCTTGTTACAATGATTATGATAATTTTAGATTCAAGATCGTATTCCGGAACCGAGACGACAAGATCAGCGTTCTAACAATCGACAGCCACGTTACGATCAAAGTCATAATCACATAAATGGTGAGTAACAAAATCGTTCATCTCTAGATATTAAATTTTGTATTATTTGTATCTTTTACAAGTGAAACATTGAAGTCGAAATTTAATTAAAAATGATGATTGCAGCAGGTATGGAATTTCGACGAGGTGGAAGCGGTGCCGTTGGAGGAAATAAAGGATATAATAAGAAACGGAATCAGCAACGGAGTACGCAACCAATTTATCAACCACCAGCGCAAAGAGGCCACAATTCTCTGCCAATTAATAATCAAAATAATACTCAACATAATTCTTTTCTTTAATGTAACTCTAGTCTCACATCTTTAGTAAAAAAAAAGTAAATTCAGATCTTGCTAAGTATTGAGGCAATGCATTCGCTACTGAGGATCTAACAGGTTGCCACACTAAGAGTTTAGATACCATTTATATTAACCGTTGCTAGGCGGCGAGCTGAGTGCCACATTTAAGTTCTGTTAAAGCTGAATTGAATACGCGATAACTTAATACGAAGCAAGTTGGTTTTTCACAAAAAGGGGGAATTAGGAGGCTCTTACTGTAAAATATCGACTGTGTTCTCGAAATATTATATTATTTGTATTGTAGGGAAATTGATTCTTACTACTGCAAAACAGGGCAATGTCTGTACCTCGTCCACTTTAGCTGTAATAACAGTTGTAATGAGATTTCGTTCGTTTCATTTTTCTATACCCACAATAATCGAGAAAGAGAGAAAAAGAATATTTCGAAAAAGTAACAAGCTAAATTAATTTTGCATCACTCTGAATATTAATTGGAACCGATAAATTAAACTGAAATAACTTATTTTAAATTAAGATTAAGTAAATAATTTATTAAATCTTATTTAAAATAAATTGTTACTATAAATTTTGAAAATTATGTTTCCAAATTTAAATACATTAGTCTGAATGAATATAATTTTGCAAAATTATCCAAAACTTAAATTTTCTTTGTATATTTACATATTTTAATAGCGATATATTTAAAAAATATATTTAAAAAAATTTTTAATTTAGATTTTCAATTGATAACAAATGCTGTTTTAGGCTGCACGGGAATTGATAAAATGAAGGTGCCTTTTCATATTGACGCTCGACATTCATTTTCGGCGTCAAAATAAGTCACGTGATCAAAATTGATGTTTGGTATTCGTCAATTTTGATCACGTGATCTGTTTTAATGCTCAAATCGAGCATCGAGCATGAAAATGCAGCTTTAGACCAATATTACATGCGTCCGTTTTTTATTGTACGACAAATTTTTCAAGATTGATTGGCAAAGAGGTCCGAGATCCTCTCTATATTGTAGCCAATTAACACACTTGAAAAATTTGTCATACGACAAAAAATGAATGCATGTAATATTGGCCTTAAAGAGAGCAAAAACTACAAATAGGTCCGATTTATCTCACTCTCCCCTATTATAAAATTTATATTATCTGATAGAAGATATTTTTTAGTTTGTACTTGTGTTTTCAAAATTTTTATCTTTTGTTTAAGAAATTATTTAAAAACAAAATGATATGTCGGTATCGATTTTCCTCTACTATCAAAGATTGTATTAAATTGATTTGTATTTTGATGCAAAATAATTAACGAAATAAAATTAAAAAATTAAAAATATAAATATAAGTATAAACGTAGAATAACAAATGTATAAATACTTACTTGCAAAAACGAGCCACTATAATTTATAATAATTTGTTTTTTTTTGTGTTGATGAATATCTATAAAGAAAATAAAAGCGCCGATAAAATTGATCAGCGGATGGTGAAAGATCTCTAGAATTTAAATATTCATTTTAGTCTCTCGAGCTGTCACTTTAAAATTACCGCGGTGCAAATGTTTAAATGGTCGTATGGAATCTGCGCAGAACCGTACGAGATTCGTCTTAAGAATGAGCATATCCATCGTGAAATTTTGTATATTTCCATCATGAGCACACCTATCTTGCTTTCACCATGGACCATGGCAGAGAGCAACAGAGCCCTAACCAAAAAACACATTCTGAAAGCTAAGAGAATCATATATCTACGAATAATATAAGAATTGAGTTTTGTGTATATTAACAATTATTTCACAGCATAAAATCTGATTAACAATGCGGCTTGGATTAGTTCTATTAACCAGCCATATAAATAAAATACCATACAGATTCAGAGGGTAAGTACTTTTCATGAAAATTAATTCTCATTTAGTTTAACGAGTTAGGACTCATTTAATTTTTCATAACGTACAATATTACTTTGTATCGTCACGTGGAATACTCATAATTCTGTAAATCTTTGTTTCATACAGGAAATATCGTAAAGTTAAAAAACCATCTATGCACGATTTACTTAAGATGAAGCAAGATTTTGAAAGAGAAGAGCAAAACATGTTGATTCTGCGGCATCCCTATCTCACACTTGAACAAAGTCATGGTCACATGAAGGACATGTACCCCAAAAGCAGAAAGCAAAACTTTCTCGAGAAGGTACGGGCAGAAAATCGTCAGAAGTTCCAGAAAGAAGTGACTATCGCTGAACGTTTGTGTCACATGAGAGTTACAGAAGCATGGGATTGACATCTTTCTACAGATATAATAATATGTAATTATTTTTCATGAATTGTTTTAGATTTAAGTTAAATCTACTCTGAATCCAAGAACATTTAATTTTCTTTTTTTTTGTTTTTGTTTTTGGTAACATTTTGAACCAGCACAGTGCCGAGTATATTAGAGAGTATGTTAGAGGAAGAGTAAAAGAAGAATAGGGGAAAAATAGTGTAGTGAAATATGTTACTTAAGTTTATCTAATAAGAAATGCCATACATTGCAAATTACAAAATAAAAATTGAAACTAATACTGTAACATTTTAAAGCATTAAATTATATTGTTCATGTTAAACAATTCAAACTTAAGCATCGACTAAAAAGCTTTCTTGAAACCGAGTTATATCTTTTGGTTTATTTTTCATCCAACCAAACGGATCTGTATTAATTTCTTCTTCTGTTAAGATCTTTCCTTCATAAAGTAAATTTGCAAAATCTGCCACAACTGGATCGGCATTAGCACTGCTAATTCCTATTACTTTGCCACATTTAAGATAGTAAGCGAAGAAATCTAGTTTATCCAGAGAGCCACAAATCTTTATACTAGTGGGTGTTCCATAGCCTAAAAAATAAATGGATAAAGATTGTTTAATTGTTAATGTTTTACAAAACTCGATTATTACAATTGTAAAATGTGTGTAAAAATATGTATATATATATATATATATATATATATATATATATATATATATATATATATATATAGTTACTTACTACTATATACTTATAGTTACTACCTAACCTAACTTAAGTTACTACGAAGTAAGTAGTACGTACTAACTTAACGTTAAGTTAACGTTTACT
>NW_012130069.1:1677949-1687454 GCF_000143395.1 Atta cephalotes | reverse complement strand
AACTAAACTAAAGTAAAGTAAGTAAGTAATTTAGTTATTATTATTAACTACTATATTATATATAATAGTAGTAGTAATAATATATATATATATATATATATATATATATATATATATATATATAGTATATATATATATGTAAATTTACCTGCATATCTGTAATGTCTACCCAACAAATTTGTCCAGAAGAATGGTACACTCTTTAAAGAAGTTTCTTTACTGCATATATTTAGAGCAGCAATTTTTCCATGATAATGAGCTAGAGAATAATGACCTATTGCAGCGAACGTGTCGTCAGATCCATATATCGGTGCGTAAGCTATGTCACCTCCAGCATATATATTTTCCACATTTGTCCTTAAATACTATGATTTGATTGATATTCAATTATCCAATATGAAGTATATTCTAAGAAAAGTACTGTATTTTCGAATGTTACCTTATTTACTGGAATAGTGCCATCGTCCCTCATTGTGACAGAAGATGTTTTCATCCAATCAGTGTAAAAAGTAGATCCTATTCCAATAATAGCTATATCTGCTGGTAGAATCTGGCCGTCTGTAAGTTCGACCTTAGCCAAAACATTCTCTTCACATTCCTTAGGAATAAATTGCTTAATACTATTTCGGAAGATAAATTTCACACCTGAAAACATTTATTATTATTATCTAATCAACACTAATGCAACCAATACGCAATGTATGTTAACATATAATACCTTTTGCTTCATGCTCTTTTAAAATTCTATTACCAATGACTGTGCCGAATATCGCTTTGAGGGGTACAGTCTCACGTCCTATTACTGTGACAGACGCGCATTTATCGACAAGATAAGCCGCGGCTTCCATGCCAACAAAGCCAAATCCTAGAAGAACTACATGTTTCTCGGGGGATATAAGCGCATATACGCCTTGTGAATCTGTGTAATCTCGCAGAACAAAAATATTCGATAAATTTGCTCCAGGCACATTTAACATTCTCGCTTTACTGCCTGTGCAAACAAATAGATAATCATACACGAAATTCTCGTTATTACTCAGCTTGACAATATTTTCAATCGTATCTAAACCTACAGAATAAAAAAATGTACAGTAACATGATTTATATATATATACATATATATTGAGATCGATGTTAGTCTTTTGTACCTATTGCTTTTACTCCCAGTTTCGTTTCAATATTGTGCTCGTTGTAAAACGAGGGCGATCGTAATGTTGCAGAATGAACATTGAAATGTAACACTTTGGATACCTTTACCCGATCATAAGGTATTACGTTTTCTCTGCATATCATAATGATGCGTCCTGTAAAACCCTCCTGTCGCAAACTCTCTGCACAGGTAGCACCCGCTGGTCCCCCGCCAACTATTATGACAGTCTTTGTATTTTCAGGATCACGTGCAGACATATCCTTCATACGTTTGTAAATATTCAGCTCTGTAAGTTTGGCTCTTACGTGGACAAGACCAGTTTTGTCTACGCGAACCTATTAAAGCAATACATAAAGATAGTATCCCAAATAAGAGATAAAAATAAGAACAAAATCTTGATATATTTATAAATTATTCGAGTACCTTATAGCATGGTAAAGAATCCAAGCCTGGATAATCTTCAATGTCCCCAGTTTTAATATTGAAACATGCACCATGCCATGGACATCTCACTCGTCCTTCCGCTAACGCGCCGGTATGTAGCAGGGCACCATAATGCGTGCATTTGGTACCAATCGCGTGCAATTCTCCATTCTGTTTAATCAACAGAATTTTCTTTTCATTATTTCCCAACGGTAGCATTTTCATCTCATTTTCGTTGATATCTTCCTGTTTACACACCACTTCTTCAATGTAGTCATGCTCTTTTGCAGTATCTAAAAAATAAATAAAAAATAATTTATAATTTAACTATTTATAATAATTATCTGTAGTTATTATAAATGCGTATTATTAGAGAGACACAGCAACAGGTGACTCACGATAAGAACAGGATAAAAATATACATCGCAATCTGCTTATTCTTAATTGGCATATTCTGAACTGTATTGTATTCATTATAATATATTTTATAATTAATATTTTTTCTCTTTAATTTTATTCGATATGCTAAAACAAATTTTGAGGGAATTACAAGAGTAAACCACTGTAACTATGAATCATAATATAGTCAATTCTAATCCTATATTAGCATGTAGAGACAAACATAAAAGCGAACATGTATTTGTTAATAACTGTATAATTAACCTAATGCACACAATAGAATTTCATTCGACGATTCAATTTCTCCTCTATAACAGTAAACAATAGAATACTTATGACAAATGACAAATTAATTTACGAGCTTGGACACATTCAGGTTCCCAATGTTTCCACCTGAGTATTTCTTAAGTATCATTTTATCCTTGTTTAACATTCGACGAACAAAAATAAAATGATGTCATTCGGGACACTGAATAGTCCTTGAGATTTGAATGGCACGTGGTGGATCTCCGATCAATTGCATCGTCAAATATTTCCATTGCAAAAATTCTCGTAAGAAATACAATAAATATATAACTTGCGTCAATTATGTAACGTAGCATATGAATATAAGGAAATCTTGGAGGAAAATGAAATCTCTGTTGTTATCTCGTACGTGAATCGGGAGTCGTACTCTCCGATAGATTATCAGTGATTTAATGAATGACGATTATCGGCGATAACATTCCCAGAAAGAGAGAGAGTTGCAGAGAGACAATGAGAGAGAGAGAGACTATCTCATCAGGGGACGATTGAATTCCCTGTTGACTTTGTCGTGTAAGTGCTCGTGCACGTGACATGGATGATTGCTGATTGTGCATAGTGCATCATCATGCATCGCCTGACGTTTCGAAGAATGCATGAATAAAATTAAAAACGCAATGAATATTAATGTAGAGAATATTAAATATGAAAATAGAAGAATATCCTAATCTATCTAATTAATATGAATGAAGTCGAAATTGATTAAATTCGCAATAATTATTAACATGAAAATATCAGTACTTGTTGATCTTGTACTCTGTTCAAGGGCTCTTATATTCCAAAATTGAAAATCTGTAATGCACGTAATGTAAACTACTTTTCAGCGTTGACAGTAAATTTGAAACACAGCCAAGATTTGTAAATTGCGAGTATTAATTTGAAATACACATGTATCAACGTTCACGCATATTATCTTCTTTTTTTTAATAAAGATAGAAAAAAGATTAGTCGTAAACGTTCGCAATACTCATTTCATTCTTATTGTTTATCAAATGTTAAATACATAATCAATGACCCAGCAAAGAGAAATGGATTCAGATTTTTAGAAATATTGATTCACGAATGTTAAAATGAATGCTTTTCAATTCTGAATTTTTATTCATTTATGAAAATTGCATATCTCTGTCTTTCAATCTAAAAATAATATTAGCTATTTCTGTGCACACAACAAACATTATGAATACTGTTCAATTCAAAATTTTGAATAGGAAATGCAGTTTTTCAATCCAATTACATCCAATTGAATCTAATTGAATTCAATTGAATTCAATTAAATCCCAAAAAAGTGTTCGCTATTTAAAATACACATTCGGATAGAAAAAATTTTAATTCATTTTAATCCATTCTTAAATTATTCTCGTTTCTAAGGATGTTTTCAACTCTCACTTTTTTACAAAATGCTAATGCAGCTCTCTGACTGATTTATAACATTTTAAGACTATACTTGAGACAGTTTTAAATTCAAGAATTGACTATGTGAATATTAGCTTTAAACAGCACTGCTGCAATATTGTATATTACATATTGATCGTTATTTATGATAAAATGTAACACAAACGTATTTTGCTCTTATAAATTTTTTCCTACCGATCATTTCGTATTTATTTTTAACTTTAAATGCTACAAAACATATCAGAAAGTAAGCGTGATTCAATTACATCATCTTTATTTAAAGAAACACGATGTACGTATATAATCTATACTTTATTATCTCCATATGACATTTACTATAACCTCTAACGAAAAAAAGTATATATTTTTACGCCAATCATGAATACTAACATTATTCTTCGAATATTCGGCGATCAGTAAAAGTAAATCAATAAAAGTCTTTGCACTCAATATTTGCCTTCGTATCCCTTATTAAGTGTCATACACACCTACCCTGGAAAAAACGTAAAAATGACATTTCTGTCAAGGCGGTCCACTTTCGTCCGAGCGCGAGTGTCCTAACACTCCTGACACACATCGCATCGATCCTCACAAGGCAAGGCTGAAAAGTTACTATGATTCGAACATTTCGAACGCCCGTCCTCGTGCTACATAGTATAACGCCGTTTCTTATAAAGTGCTAATCACCATCTAGTTGCGTGTAACCGGCTAGCTGTCATTAATCAAACGTTTTAGTGTGATCCGTCTCTTGTAAGAACACTAGGAAATTCATTTTAAAATTGAGAAATAGATAGTGCTTTTTTAGTAAAAAAAACCCCACAGTATAACATAGTGATCATTTCATCTTTGTCTGATATTAGTACATTTTTTTTATTGAGAAATAAAAATATATCCTTCAGATACCAATAAGGTTTTATGATTCACTGTGTTACACAATCCGTCACCTATGTCTCTTATTGGAAAGCACCTGAATTCTATTGATTACCGTGCGGGAAAGGAAATAAGAAAAGAAAAGAAGAAAAAGGGCAAAAAGAAAAAGGAAAGAGAAGGACAAAAAAGAAAAAGAAAAAAAATAAATAAAAATAGAAAAAAAGAAGAAAGAAGAAGCAAAAAAGGAGCAAAAAAGAAAAATGAAGAAAAACTTTTAACACGATTTGTTAATCTAGCTTTGTGTAAGGAATAGAAGTAACTTTTGCCCATGTATTCATAGTTCAGATCTTGTATTTAAAGCTTCCTTAAATTTATCTTTAGATGCTCAGTAGCCAATGAAATAATTCGTAAGTATCTTAAATATAAGGACTGGCTATGAATACGGGCATTTGTCTCAGATTTTACAACGTGATCCTCGAAGTTTTTCCTCAGACTAAGTTTTCCTCGCGCTTGGTACACACCTGTTGCGGATGTGTCTCGAGTGTCTCGACTTGAGCCGGCGCTTCTCCGGAAGGTTTTGCAATGACCCGCGCCCATGTTGTAACTGTACGCGAACTGAACTGTCGACAAGACTGATTGTGAGAGCCGAGGAACGTGGGAGAGTGTATGCCTTGTGTCTTATGGATCGACCATGATCGTCTGTCTGTTGCGTATAGATCCCCCTCGTGATCTATAATCGTGCGAGCATACACGGCCTTGAGATGTTCGTAGACGGCGATGTTTCGGACTCTCATTGAAGACTTTTACATTGCGATTGAGATATCCTCCTTGTTTTCAGTTCGTCGCCCGCTCTCCGATCTTTCGACTGAAAAAACGATCAACTTTTTTAAAAATTAGCGTGAAACAATGACCTGGGAAATGTAATTAATTCCAAGTGAATTCAAGGAACCGCAGCGATAAGATTACCTTGACTCATTCTGTTACGACGCACTTATTTTTGAAGGAAAGAGAACGAGAAATATATTACTCGTTCGCGGTTGGAATTGCATTCCGGGAAGTCGCTCGAATCCGCAGGCGCAATGAGAATGCTCTGGATCGATTTTAAAGAGACGCTCGATATACTTTTTGTTAATTATTTATGGACCGTTTCTTCTTTTTCGGAGATTTCTATTTTAAAAGATTTTAGAAAAAAAATGTATATGAGAGCGTATACATTGCAGTTTAGATTTTTTCAGTTTAGATTATTTTTATATTTGTCTTTATGGCTAAAGTACTTTGTTCGCTGGTATTATTTCGCACGTCTATTAGTTTTATAGATAATTAAAATAAAAAATCAATTCAAATATCGAGGAGATATCGCGATATCGTTGATGATATTATGATAACAAGAAGTTAAATCTATTATATTGATTTTTGATCGAATTTATGTCATTTTTTTATCATGATTTGGTCAATATCATATTTTGACTTTCTTACTCTCCTTGGATTACGAATTTGCTCGACGAACATTTTTAGGAATTTTGCAGGAATTTTGGAAACGAAAAAAAATAGGAAAAAAATAGGAATCAGCTAGGAAACAGGCATGGATATATGTCAGTATACTAAATAAAAGTGTAAGAAAATCTTCGCATAAAAGAACATTTGTAATGCATTATGTTAAGTACATTAA
This sequence comes from Atta cephalotes, assembly GCF_000143395.1. Lineage (NCBI taxonomy): Eukaryota > Metazoa > Arthropoda > Insecta > Hymenoptera > Formicidae > Atta > Atta cephalotes. Next base: position 1,681,248 of record NW_012130069.1, on the reverse strand, counting down.
AGCTTGTAAATAATAGTGAAACATCATGCACAAAAAGTAACATAATATTAAATATTATATTATAATTTTCTTTGTGCGTGATATAAACTTACTATTATTATACGTATAGATTTCAGTTTATGACTCAGTACTTAACGTGCATAGCGTAACGCATTACGGATGTTCTTTAGCGGAAAGTATGAGAGTGGATGCGTTATAGATGGAACCCGTTTACTAGCTCCTCTATATGCATCAAACGTGCACGTTGAACTATGTAGCCACGGATATTTCCGACGGATAATACATTCTTTGATTTTGTTCCATGCTAGATACACACATTATTTATTCATTTCGCGAACTCAATTTAAGAGGCGTTTTACTCGATGCTCGCTAAAATTTTAATTAATCCAAGCAATCAGACAAAAAATTTTAAAATGTCATATAAGATTTATTGTATTCCAATAAAATAAAAATATCTGTTGAGAATTAATGACTATACAGAAATTTCTGATTAAATAATTTAATTATAATTTCTTCTATATTTCATTTGCGTTTAATACAAAAGAATAAAAAATTGCTTTTAATTATTTGCATAAACACTATTATAATATATTTTTTTTACATTTATATTTTTTTCAGATTTTCTTAGAAACAATTTAAATTATTCTTAATTTTTTTTCTGTGCATACAAGGTAATATAAGAGATTTAGAATAATTTTTATTATCGATGCTCCATGATGGTGTTTAACGATTATACCGCCAGATATCGCGACAATGCAATTTCTCGCGATTATTTCCGTATGTACGATGTTGGTATAGTCGTAAGGTTTAATGAACCCCAGTGAATCCATGAACCTTGACACGTATTATGGGATTATTTAGAATGGATCGAAATTGTTCAATTATTTTCTAGATTTCTATTGTATTTTCTGGAAAAACAAAATAATTATGATCAGAATCCATTTCAAACAATTCCATAACACATACCGTGAGGATCGATTGTATATTTTGAAACGCGATGAAAATTACAAAAGTGAGAAAATTCAATAGGTGTTGAATGAATTATAAATATTTTAGTAACTCTGCTCTTTTGTAATTTTTATCGCGTTCCGAGATACACAATCAATCCTTACACATACTGCGAATGCAAACACTACACATCGCATATATCTGCACCTACACAATTTTTTGCGAACAATTCTATGAATATAGGGTTTTAAGAATATTATAAGAATAAAAGAATAATATGATAATAAGGATAAAATATAGTAAGAATAAGATGAATAAATACCGCCGTTTGAAGGGCAGAATGAAAAGAATTAACAAATTTTTATTCTTTACAAAAGGGATTTGTTTCCGATTCTTCCGCGCGAAAATCTATGCTTTGTAGTTTTTTGTACATTCATTTCAAGGAAAATCATCTCTTTATTAGACTCTGCAGATTTTATTGTATTCCCCCAAGCTCTTTCCATTTCGCGCGAAAGATTAATGACGTAAAAACGAATACAAAGTAAGTAAATAATAGAGATAAATGAATCGAATAACGAATGCAGGGATCAAATATTGAGTAAGAGAAGGGAAATAAAATGACAATATACACACGATATGTATTTAAGATAAATTTATTCTCCATAGATTTTTTACAATTTTTATAAAAATTATTAGAGATTTGATTTGCTCATATAATGAGCAGGCGCCGAAATTAAAACTAACATTATGTGACATCTTAGCATGTGAAGTTGCTCCGCTAAAATGTTACAACTGCATGTATTAAGACTTGTGACGTCGAACACTTGTGACGTCATGTGATTTTAATCTTACAGACTCAAAAATATTTTTTAATATTAATTAACGAAACTACGATCGTCCGTATCTCACGAGAAATAAGTTTTAAGTATGTTTTTCTAGACTAAGCAAGTTTTAGTTTAAACGCTTTTCCGGGCTACTACTTGAATTGTTAATTTGTTTAGAAACATAACGGGGACTCGATATGTCTCATAAGAGATGTATTTTTAATGGGTAAAATTGGCTTCTATACACTTTGGGGTTTTTCTATTGAATTAAATCGACGCAACGCGTGAATTGGAAAACATTGATCTTCGATTCGTAACAAAAATTAGAAACGATCATTCTACGACTACTCTTTGTTCTGAATTTGCACATCAAAACGAGATGCGCATATATCATACGCGCGAGTCATAGATTTCTTACACCTCGATAAAAAGACAATTACATCTCTACGAAATGAAGACCGAAAATCGATGCTTCCTTTCCTTCCGATTCGCATCGAATGTTTCAATTTTTAACGGCTGATATGGTCTGTCTTTCGCGATCCTCATTGGTTGGCGAAAAGAAAAGGAACTACGTGCAATACGTGATTTAAATTAGTAAAATTAAAGTCTTTAAAGTCTTTAAAAGAGACATTTCATTCAATAACGCATGAAAAACGGAACAGCGCGCGGCACACATGTAATATAGGGGTAGTAAGAGTAAACGGCACGGCTATTTAATTTGTGCCTGGTGGCGGTGGTGACGGAGCAGGGAAGCGACAGTGGTGGCAGCCAGGGTGGCGTAAGGTTACGCGGACCTCTCGCTCTTTGAAGTCGGTGGTTGATGGCGGTTGATTACCCCGCACCTCACCACCACTACCCCGATGTGGGCTTGGTGTGTACGCATTGAAGGCTGCTGTTGGAACGCAACTCTTCGAACGGTGGAGAACCTCGAGGATCTCAGGAGAAGGAAAATGAGGTGTGAGGACGATGGTGGTCTCGCGTGCGAAGCTTGAACCGATGTACATCATTCGCGTTTCTTTCAGTCTTTTCCGATGTTTCTTTGGAAAGATTGCACGCGTTTTGCTCGCATTTACACGTGGAAAAAAAAGATTTGTTAAAACAACAAAAACTGATTCAGGAAATCTACAGCTGTAATATGCGGACAGCCATTTTTCTATGTTAAATTAGCGAACTTGTATAGCTGAATAAAATTAGCGATTATAGAGCTATAATTATATTTATTGTAATAGTACAACTTTGTTAATAATACAAATAACTTTAAAATTTAACTTTAAAATTAATTCAATATATAGATTAAAATTTTTAACAAAACATGTTAGCTAAAATGCCGCATATTTTTGCTATTGTAATGAAGAAAACTTATTAAATTAGCAATTTTCATTGTAACAAAGAATTAGCTACATTAATATACTGATAATTGCTCACAGATATTCATAAGTTCTTTGTCAAACTATCGATTTCTTTTAGTTATATATTGAAAAAAAACTAATTTTGATATATATATATATATATATATATATATATATT
>NW_012130069.1:1672358-1677724 GCF_000143395.1 Atta cephalotes | reverse complement strand
AGTATATATATATATATATATATATATATATATAATTTGTTTGAATAGTTATAAGTAAATATTTATCAAATGTAATTTATTCATTTGATACAAAGACCATTAATGTAATTTAACTATCATTTTTTTATTGAATAAATATTGATTTACTGTAAGTACTAAGTTTACTTAGTACTTTATTCAAAGAAATATGTATTCAAATTTAATAAATTTTTTCAGTGTAGATGTCAAACTCGCACAGCGAGCTACAGCTTTGCTGAATCATCCAATCTATTTTTTTTGTCTACGTGTATTTGTGTGACATTTAATCCGATACTCGATTCAACGAGCTATTTTTCTTAACCTTCCAGAATTAATGCTAAAAACACAGTTACTGACGCTGAATCTGTAAGATTCATTTAATTTATGTTAATTAATTTTGCTGGTCTGTACAAATTTACTATATGATCATATCATTTGGGTCAATATAACAAAATTAACTCTAATTGGTATTCGCAAGTCTATATGAACCCAGACATTTTCTTCAACTACGTTGTAAAAAATTGTTTATAACAAGTATTTTTCACAATCTTACGTAATTTTAAGTTAAATAATCTTTTTCTTCGGATTTTAATCTTTAAAATGAATAGAAATCATTCAATTACGTTACCTTAAGCAAAAATACGTTAATTTAAAATAACTGGACTTGCAAATACTAGTAAGAAAATACTAGAAAGAAAATTGAATTGTTTGACACTTATGACAAAGACACTTATAATTGAATGGGTCCAATAAAGTCACAGATAGTTCCGGAGAATTAGTATTCTTTAAGAAAAAAAGATATAGTAAAATAGGATAAATTAGGAGATAGGTGATCAACCATAATATTTGCGAATTGTTTTTTAATGATATTTTTCTATAAGGAATTATACAATAAAGAATGAATTAGGATGAATAATCTACAGAGTTCTATAATTAGATTATTGACTTCACTTCATCTTTGAAAGCAGCGTCATATTTAAGTTTACGTACTCTCACATATATAAATCATATTAACAATCGCCTACAGCCACGTAATTCAGATCACATATATTGACAGAACGCATACATGTGCTTGCATGAATCAAACAAGGCACAATATTCATAATCGAATTTTATTATATATGTATTTAGGATCGTCTTAAATACAGTCTTAAAATGTCATAAATCAATCAGAGGGCAGAGATATTAGCATCTTAAGACATTATTTAAGACAGTCTATGAATATGAAAAGACAATTCGAAATCAGATTTATTTCTTTTTATCACATTGATAGAAGTTTATTTCTATCAGCAGTCCAGGGCTGAGTACATCATAAAAGTATTTGAAATATAAAATACAAAATATTGTCTTAATATTAACAAAATACTTTCAAATGTTTTAAATGTTTGAAATAGAAAATTCTTCTTTGAAATACAAAATTCTTTTTTAATCTCTTGATTACGATAATATATATATAAAATGTTAATCTTCTTCAATGAAGCTAAGCGTTACAATATTGCGCGGAAATTTTCATTTGCATTAGAGTTTCTAGAAGGAACAGTAACTTTTAATTTTTTTAAAACATTCATTCTTTAATGTGTGTACTTTCGCTGAGGCAAAATATATTATTAAAGTATTTGAAATATAAAATACAAAACATTTTTTGTGCTGAAATACAAAATACAAACCGGATTTTAAATACTACACATAAAAAAATATTTTGCTAGAATTATAACTGTTTTTTGTATCTGATAGAAAATTATTATTAAATTATGTATCATACGCATAGAATTTATAGCACAAGTCTAAATTCTGTCTCTGTCATCTATATGATTAGATGCAATACATATCAAATTTCGCAGTATTTGCTAAAAATTTATTTAATTTAACTATTTTTCATTCTTAAATAATTTCCGTTGTAACTGCAAGATCATTTTTTTGAATGTATATTTCAAATACAAGTATTTGAAATGTATTCAGCCTTACAGCAGTCTAAGTACAGAAGTCTGTTGAATAATCTTTTTTTTACAACGTGAAAATTATTATTCCGTGAAAAATAACTAGATTTATGATTTATTTCTCTTGTTTACATATAAATTTTGATAAAATCGCGACTGCGTTCAGACGCGTGAAGACAGAATCAGCCATTAAAATATATATAGTGACAATATATAGTCTAAGATAAATTGGGAAATAGGTAATCAATCATGAAATGTGAATGATTTTTTTAATATTTTTTCACAATGGATTTTATAGTAAAGTGTGATAAATTAAGATGAATAATTTCCTTCTCTTTAGTGTGAAGTTATATATTTTATGAAAAAATGACTAGAGATTCAAAATTTATTTGTATTTATTTTACATTTAAATTTTACTAGAGAATCGTAACTGTGTTCAATGAAAATCGACTTGGTCAACTAATCAATTTGAGTGAATCATTTTTTAGTGAATTTAATGATATCATAATGATGACATCAGTCAAATAAATAGTTAGAAAATTTCAAATTCTTTTTCTTGTCAAAAATGCATCCATTATATTCAATTATATCTATAATTATATCTATAATTATATCTATAATTATAATAATCGATTATATAACAAGATAATCTTCCTTCTAATTTAAATTGGATTACTCGTCGTTAATCTAATAAAAGATGATGTTAAAAGGATTCGGAAGGAATCGATCGCGACTTAAACTTAACTATTCATCCACGTAAAACCTTAATAGTAACCCTAACTTTACATTTCGTTTCCAGCAAGATTGTGGCATGATACGGGCATTAGGCTACAATTTCTCCCAACCGTGTCCTCGTGTTGGAGTAGGCTTCGCCGTCGGTATACGGATCGGAGACCGGAGTCCGCTGCGGGCGTAGCGCGAAGGGGATGATTCCGAGCGTGTGCCGAGGGTGGCCGGTCTGTGCCGAGCACCGTCGAGCGTGTCCGAAGTCGGTCGAATCGAGGTACCGAGGGAACTTAGCGCGCAGCTCGAAGAACCCTGGTTTAGTCTATCTCCAGGCGCTAGACGCGACGAGTGCCGAGAGGGGTTGTCGCGCAGAGGGTTGCGCGCGTGGTTGTACATCGTCTCCTGGTCCTCCTCCGCGTAGACATACACTCGCACGCATAGACACATACACGCGGTAGAAACGTTCTTTTCAACCCTTCCCTTATCTACATCCGCACTTGTCCGACTTCGTGCCTCCCTTATGTTTATAACGATTCGGAAGCCGAACAGGTGAATACATTGCCTTCCTCTCCCTACGATGAAACGGGAGTGATAGATCTTTCTTATTTTACCGTTATCTATCTATCTGTCTGTCCTGTCTACTTACCTGTCTACGTATCCTCTGATCTCTCGCGAAATTTTCCAAGGAACTCGATGACAATGACACCGGCGGGGATGAATGGAAAACCGCGGAAGAGACAGTTTGCCAGACATCGGCCATGCACAAATCGGTCGACTCACCACGTGGATCGCGGTCTCGTGCTCTCGTCGCTGGCATCATTCACGCTCATCTTCATCCTCGTGCTTGGTAAGTAGCTTCTTGATTTTACGCTACTAAAGAATTCGATCAATCGTCAAACTTTATGCTTTTGGTATTACGACGGTGAATTCATTAACGGAAAAGTAAGCAAGATTATAAGAATTCTAAAGAGAACATTTTATGATTTACTGCAAACGATTCTGTTTTAAATCTTTTGTTTCTTCAGATACAAATGAAACCGATTTTTGTCTGACTTTTTCATTTCTGATATAAAAGTACATCTCTTGCGTGTTTTTTAGACTTCTGACAATTGAAAAAGTAGGAAAATCGATTTATAGAAGTGAATTTTCCGTTCCACAAAGATTAAGGACCGGTTGTTCCATCTTCAGATAAACTATATGGTAATTTTTTTTATATCTGTTGAATAAACAAAAAAAGAACATAAAAGAGTAAGAGAGTAAGGCAGTGAGCTGAAGTATACCGAAAGATGGCACAAAACTTAAATATAAATATTAAATCCGGTTTTATTATTATCTGTATAATATTCTTAAAAATAAGGATTACAATGCTTTATCACGTTAAGTAAACTGGAATTACTACTAAGCTTCATGTTAATCATTTGTGAATATAATAAAACGTGTTGTTTCGATGGCTCAAGAAAGGGGGTAGTCGTCAGAATAGCGTCAGAATTACGGAGATTTCGCAATTCATAACATGATTTGTGGGATATATTCTGAATTACAATTTTAATAAGACACATGAGACAGAGATCAGCCCCATACATTTCGTAGCCATATTGCCTCATAGAATTTTCAGCTTTGCAATCTATCAGCTTTATAACGCACATGCCGTAACAATCGCTTGCTGTAAACGCGAAAAAAATAAATATATTTTATTCAAAACAATATTTGCAAAGTTTATTTTATATTGTTACGATGTCGCATTTTTTTTTTATTCTATAACCATCATTTGCACGGTCTCGTTTTTTTTGGTATCACAACTATGGCATGTGTTAACCTACTATCGGATACAGTTTCTGAAAACATATAGAATAAAAATCGATGCAGTAGAATGCGATGCGTCCGCGGAAAATTCAATTCTGTCAGAAATGTCTTGTTGTACGAAACCAGATATTGATCTTACGGAGCGGAAGATAGCCACCGGTGATAGCGATCGTGTAAACTGAGTCGCAATGTCGTTTAACAAAGTGGGGACAACAATATTCGCGCTCGGGGATAATCGCGCACCGCAATGTAACGTGAGAATCGCGAACCGCGGGTCGTCGAGATCAGTGGGGAGGATACCGCAACAAAATCCATTTCCGCCATTCCCCCGTCTCCATTGAAACTCTATGTTGTTGGGATTGCAAAGCCAGAATAGTGTCTTATTACGCGCATCATTGAGCACGAAGTTGATCCGTGAACATTCAATGTGTTTAATAAAAACCGAGAGGAAAATACTATCTGTACGCTACTATTGTTTTCCAAATTGTTTTTAAGATTGGAAATCTATAACAAAGATGATATTACATTTGATAATGATGCTTCTTATGAGTATTTAACGCGAAACATTGTTGCTATGTTAATTGCATTGTTATGCTAATTGTCTTGATTTTTCCATGACGCAAGAATAATTTACATTGATTCGATTAGCAGACAAGTTAGCAAGTATAGAGAGAGAGAGAGAGAAAGAGAGAGAGAGAGAGAGAGAGAGAGAGAGAGAGAGAGAGAGAGAGAGAGAGAGAGAGAGAGAGAGAGAGAGAGAGAGAGAGAGAGAGAGAGAGAGAGAGAGAGAGAGAGAGAGAGAGAGAGAGAGTAGAGAGAGTAGAGTAGAGTAGAGTAGTAGTAGAGTAGTAGTAGTAGTAGTAGTAGTAGAGTAGTAGTAGT
>NW_012130069.1:1662123-1672191 GCF_000143395.1 Atta cephalotes | reverse complement strand
AGAGAGAGAGAGAGAGCACTTCTGTAATGCATCGCCTATAGAGAGTAATATCTAACGGCGTTAATCGGTCAAGTGCCGCTGGTTGTCGACTAATAATTGGACGTGAATAATCATTTATATTAACGCAGATGAAGTATATTCAATAATTTTATGCCTTTATTATTGTTAACGTAAAAATATTTTAGCGATTGGTAATCGATTGCGCAATTTTTGTCAATATCAATTTTTCCAACGGAGAATAGGCGAGAAGAAAATTTTATTATTTCTTGGAATGTGGAGAAAAAGAGAGAGAGAGAGGCGAGACAGGTACCGTCATGTATAGCGTATATAGATATCGTATTTCGCGCAGAGCGCTGCATGAGAAAATTTATGCCGTGTTAAATTTATATATTATATACATACACATACATCCCGGAAGCGTTTCTTGTCGAGTTATACGTTCCATTTGCGAGTTACATATCACAAATTTTCGAAATTCCTGCAATGATCAGTTTTCGCGAAATATTTCCTTGCATTCAAGAAACATGAAAGATTGAGAACTTAAAATATTCAGGCCTAAAAATGAAACATCGTAACTTAATGTATATAATATTTTGAATGAAAAAGAAAAAAATTTAGAAAGTAATGATGAATCCTCCGGATTGGAATTTTGTCGAAATTTTAGTTGTCATTCCTTTGATCCGTCTCCCTTTTTTCATTTACTGAATATTTCGTATATTGTACTATCTATAAAAACCTTAAAGATAAAACTCGTCCGTATAAATGTTATTTATACACAAAATATTTGAAAACTTAATTAGATAGCACATAGTATACTAAAATATACTAAATATAAAATATTCTAAATTTTAATAATTTGTTTATACCAACAGTATCAACTAAATATTAATAATATATATAAATAATATTTTATTACATATAAAGATATATATTTATTTGATATACCAAACCATTAATTTAATTTAACAATTATTTTTTATTCAGTAAATATTTATTTACCATAAGTAAGTGTTTAATTAACACTATTCAAATAAATATTAATTAAAATTTAGTACATTTTTTCTTAGTGTAATATTAAGTATAACATTTTAGCAGTTTAAGCGCCCTACATAATTATTTTAATGATCCAAATAAAATTATTTTCAGATCCAGCTAAATTTTTAGATACTTCAGTGAAACCAGTGTGCTTATTATAATACTATACATGACTTAGCATATATAATATTTTAGATTGAAAAAAGTTGAGAACGCGCAATAAGGAGTGAATCTCTCGAACTAGAATTTTATCGAAATTCCCCTTTGATCTGTCCCTTCTTGATATACTGGTTTATCTTGATCGGGAGCACGCTGTCGCATAAATCAGAGTGTTTATTCAGTAGCCACGTAGAGAGTCTGGTGGAGAATGTGAGATAGTGGAGAGCGTGCTCCTTGCTAATAATCTACGACGTACCGCTTTTCTGACCTATACTTGATAAATATTGCAGAGGTACACTTTTGCCATCTCTCTCTTTCTCTCTTTTGAGATAACTGAGCGAAAAGACTCGAGGTCGGATCCCGCAGGTTTAGCTTTTTAAACTCAACTTGAACATTACTCAGAATTATCCGACGTTTCGCTAAGGGAGAAGGGGTAAATAATGGGATTTCGATATTTGAGAAACCTTAGCGAAAATGTCCGTTCTCTTCCTCGTAACGAGCAGATACATAGCTTTACCTCAAACTATATCAAAGTGGCGCGCCACAAAAGATCTTTTTGAAGAAGCGGATTCCCTGGGCGAAGTTTAATCCGTCAATCCGTGAATAAGCTCAAGAGCCGCGTTTAGTTTCTCGGCGAAACTTTTACGTAACGTACATTAAATTAGCTGCTACGTGGATAAGATTATAAGCTATATCGACAAAGAGGCGGCACTCAATACATTCTTTCCTTCCTATCACGTCACTGGCTAAGAAAGATAATTCGACACAATGTTTAATTACGGAGCGTAATTAATGGTGCACCTACGAGAGTAGTAGTTCGCGAACGTCCGGTCACTATCCATTCAACCACTGAGTAATCCTTCGGACCACAATGGATCTACGACACGGAATGCGCCAAACCGTCGCCTACACGGGTCAATTTATCGCTTCCCTCGGACTGCAGAACAAGACGTGCCTTTCGAGATGCCGTAAATGTTTGCACGTAACGGCGGGCAATGATTTTAAACTCTGAGTCATGGCATTTCGTAGTTGAAAATTTGTAGTGAACTGAAAAATAGTGCAAAAATTCCTTTATTGACTGGACAAATGGTATTTTTTATTTAATTTTATTAATCCATTCATACGTGCGATCATTGGCAGCATTGGTATAATAATTAAAAACAAAACACGCAATTGAATTCATGATAATATTAATAATAGTTTTATTGAAGTGCGAAAAATAGCAAATAAATAAGAACAAATTTATAAATTCAAAAAGTGAAGCATTAATATTACTGTTCACGAAGCCAAATATTAATGCAACATTATAAATGAAATTTTAATTAAATAAATCAAATAAGAGATTTCTATTTTCAAAATGGATCTGATACTTGATAATGTTTATGCAAATTTACAAATATATTATTCAGTTTTATAAACTGCACATCAATTTTTATTTTGTTTGACTTAAAACGCAATCATAAACCGAAGTTTGAAATAACATCACAAATTACATTATTCGTCAATTTAATCATAATGCTAACAAGCATCTCAATACACATAAAAGAGATACAAATATAAAATGACAGGAAGATAAAAATATAGCATTAAAAGCATCGGGATGAAGACATCACGATTACATGTGTAATAAATATATAAATGTTGAGAAAATAAAAGAGACATGAAAACGATTGTAGACATAGTAAAGATTAAAAAATATGAAGTTATGAAGAAAGAAATAGTCGTTTTGAAAAAGAAAATAGGTAAAGGAAGGCTAATGTCATTAGGTAATGAGTTAAAATATTTTACTTTGACATAGAAGAAAGCCATACATTTGATATTTAAATGTATGAAGAAGATAGGACAATAAAGAATGAAAATATATAATTAACGATAAGACAGAATGAAATTCTTAATTGTAGTGATTAAGACGTTTATGTAGATAGGATGGAGTTTTGAAGAAACCGTAATTTTAAATACTAATAATATAGATCTGCAATGAATAAAATTCCCGTCGTAACAATTAATTTTAACGATCATTGATCGCTACACTGAAAAAAAATTTACTAAATCTTAATACATATTTCTTTAAATAGTATTAAGTAAACATGTACTTACAGTAAATAAATATTTTCTCAGTAAAAAAATAATAGTTAAATCAAATAATAGTTAAATCAAAATTTTTGTATCAAACAAATATATATTTATATTTAGTAAATATTTACTTAGAACTATTTGAAGAAATATTTATTAAAATTTAGTATTATTTTAGTGTATAATTGGCCAACAAAAGTAATGGATCAATTTGTTTGCATAACACGAAAGAATTAAGGTTGCAAAGAGGATAAAGAGTTTTTTAAACTTTGAAGGTTTCAAAACTTTCTTGGCTTGAAAATCACAGGCAGCGGATAATCTTAATAATCGGTTTTATATCTTAATAATCGATCGCAAAAGCCAAGCGGTCAAGAAAGCGAAATGTCGAGTACCACGTCGAAGGGATTGGCTAGTGGATAGTCGCCGCGTGTGGTGGTCAGCCATTCCAGTTCTCCCTCTTTTCTATTAATCGGAAAAATGTACAAAGACCAGCGCACACTGCCGCCTGTTGAATTTGCCTCGGTATATGTATACCTGTCGATACGCGCTGCTTGCTACCGCGGAGCGCAACATGGAATTGAAAATAACGCTATCGGAACGCTATCGCAACGGTATCTAATCGGAAAACAATTATGAACCGTTGGGTTTAAGCTGTGGCACGCTGTGTATGCCATAGTCATTACTGTTGTTATAGCTCTGCCGTCATTCTCAATACCACCTCCGGTGCTCCGATTTACGTTAAATTCATCCGTTAAAATAGAACGCACGAAGCAATGAGGACCCTCCCTTTCCCTCCTCTTTCATAGTGACAGCCGGTTTAATTAAATTTTGCGTTCAATGAACTTTTTAGCATCCGCGATTTCAAGTTTTTTAATTTCGCTCTATGCTGCGCAAAACAGATTACATGTATGCGTGGTATATGTATGTAAAATATTGAGCTGTATGATGAATGTATAAAGCTAGATTTACATATATATAGCATAAGTCATAAATAAGTATAATATTTTGAAATTTTGTGAGCGTGTTCCTGGATAAAGAAAAAAAATGTTATCTATAAATATTATTGTAAGTCACAAATGTTTTATTGTTGTAATAATGAATACAAATACTGTAGAATCAACTAATTTTATTTAAATTTTTATTTTATTTAAAATTTTCAGATGGATATTTTTTGTATTTATAAGAAATGCTCCATTATTTTCTATATATAATACAATAAATAAGAATGTGACTTATTTAAATCTATTTGTATCCATTTCAATAACAAAGCATAGTAGTAGTCATGCTAGTAATCATGTAAATATTTATTCTTTCTTTTTATCTAGGAACACGCTCATAAAATTTTAAAACATTAATAACTTATTCTGTATAAATTTTTAGAAATCTATATATATATTATTTGATTAATAGATAAAGAGTTAGAAAATAGAATTTCAGGAGAACAAAATTATAATATATTAAGTAATCATCATGGAAATTTCTCTGTATTTTTGTAAGCATCGCCGGTAAGTCCAACTCGCTTCAATTCATCCATTTACAACTTTTACGCTGTGAGAGCTGATAGCTAGTATTTCGCATTACGCAGGAAAGCACATACAGAAAAATAAAAGAAAACTAGAAGGATAAAAGAATAAGAAGTAAAAAGAGAAAAGAAAAGACGTAAAGTCGTAGTTGCTGTAATACAGATATCTCTCCTTCGCTTCTTTTTCTCGCTGATGCCAACCATGGAAGCGCGCGGCTGTCATCGGCAGTATTTAGTTTAAGAATAGCGGAACCCGCGAGGAGCTACCAAGCCCGGAATAAAGACGAAGTAGATAGAAGATAGATAAAGAAGAAGCTTGAAGTAAGAGAAGAATGAGCGCGAGACGGAGTGGCGAACTTAGAGAAGCTTGCAAACGTTCGTCGACTTCGGGTCACCGCCGTCATACCGCCACAATACAACCCTATCATCAGACTGCGGCTGAGACCACCCTTAGTGGAGCCTTACCGGTCTCATTCTTCTGCATCTACCTTCTCCCCCGCCATCGCGACTTCGACCCGCAGCTCGTTTTAATGCTCGTTTCCACCTTTCGTTTCTTCGTCTTTTCGCTGGTGTACCGCGGCCTATAACGAGTGCACCCCATCCAGAGCGTTACGCTTTTCTTTTCTTTTCCCGTGTTCCTCTTTCCTCCTCTGGCCCCATCTCCGCCGTTGCCCTCTCATATTCCGTCTTTTATTTCTTCCCTCAGCATCTACCTTCTTGCTCGCTGGCTTGATCTTCTCTCCTTTCTTTCTCCTCTCCGCTATTTCCTACTCTGTACCATGGGAATAAATGAGGAGCACAGCACACGTCAAAGCAAGAAAAAAGAAGACGCCTTTCTTGTTGTAAGCTCAAGCGCACTGGCGCAGGGTTGCCATGTTTTTCTACGGCCGTTCTTCTTACGATATAGACGTCTTCGCGGGTAGTTCCGTTCCCCCGTGCTCGCTTCACGGTTTCTCAATGAAGAGGAGGGGGAGGATTTCGTTGAGTCGGTTCGTCGAAATTAAACGTCTCCGTGAAACGTCAACTCTTCGAAATGAATCTTATGTAATTTGCATTTTTTTCTTCGTCGTCGTCCAAATTTCATGCGCATGCAACTTCGTATCTGATATTTATAATTGCTGTAGAATAGATTTGGCGACGTCAACGAAACCCGTCGCAACAATGTATCGCGCTCGATACAGACATTTTGTATGTACAGATGATTAAGGAAGGCACGTCTGTGCGAGCGCGTGAGATACGTCGTTTATCTGTGCTTCGTTTAGTTTCGCGTTTTCTGCAAGCGAGCGAAATTTTCCAACGTTCCTGCTGAATCGTCCTCTGGTACGAGGATGTCGTCTCGGAACATTCAATTCCCTACGTGACTGTCGTGCATATCGCACACTTCTGACGCATGTCCTTGCAGTAGTTTGAGTCGATGAGGCAGTCAGACCGTATAGCGTGAGACGAAACTTCCTATAGTTCTCCATGCAGTAGTCGAGATCATAGTTAATACGCAGTAATGCGACAATCTCAAATCAGTCAAACGCGTCACAAAGTTTGTGAAATAGAAGTATGTCACAATCTCTCTGTCGCTATAAATTATCCCGAATTAAGAATTAAGTACTTATTATTAAGAATTAAGTACGAGTCCATCATAAGTTCTCAATTAATTTAATAGCAATTTGATTAAATGTCAATATATTCCATATAAATTTAATTTATTTATCATTTTATTAAATACATATAAATGCTTCTATTTTTATTAAAAATTCTTATAAAATATAGAAACATGTTTTAATAAAACAATACTTGCAATCGATAGAATCAACTTATTAAAAACTGTTCCTTTGTTTCATTAAATAATATTCTGATCCATATATCTGAAAATAAATTATGCATAATCAGAAACGAGATAAACTATGTTTACGGCTATGATCATTAAATTAATAATTATATACACATAAATATAATTTAATTTTTCTCTGAAACAAAAAGATAATTTTGAGTATAA
Organism: Atta cephalotes; assembly: GCF_000143395.1. Lineage (NCBI taxonomy): Eukaryota > Metazoa > Arthropoda > Insecta > Hymenoptera > Formicidae > Atta > Atta cephalotes. The sequence continues at coordinate 1,665,412 of NW_012130069.1, read as the reverse complement.
TTTATAAATCTATTCGATTGTAAATATATGTTATTGTATTGAAAAATATATTTCTATTAAAATATTTAATTTGTAAGAATTTTTAATTGTATAGTTTTTCCATTTCCGACGTTACAATCTGAAATAGTGAGCAAATAAAAGAATCTTAACACTAAAAGAAGCAATAATGTTTCTTTCGTTTAGAAATATTTTATCTCTTGTGCAAAAGATAAAATTTTATTTTTAATTTATTTCCAATAATGATGTCTTTTATATGATGAAATATCTTTTTTTAATTTTGTAGTGATTTATTCATATTTATTAATGAATAAGAAACGTCTTTTAAGACAATAGAAGACAAAGCGGATAAAAAGATAACATTAAATCGACGAATGTTCTGCCATTTGAAAGACTTTAAAATTATCTCAAGAATTATATTTGATCATGTGAAGAAATTGATAAGGTAAACTTGAAGCGCGAATAAAGATTGAGAATTGTGCGTCCACGAGGGAATGAATAAAGCAACGGAGTTAGCTCGCGCGCTGCGAAAAGCGGTTGCGTAAATAAATTCCAGTTGAACGGCTTAACATGTATCGCGCAGCAGCTACGCCTCTGCAACGGCAGCTTTGTTAAAAGACGTTGCGCCCGAGGGAGTAACCTGAACGAAATGACGAGGAGGAAAATAAGAAAGACCCCGGGTCCTGGTAGTGGCGACAGCGACGGTAGTACCGCACCAAGCAGTAATAAAACGTGACGGAAAGATGGCGAACAATAACGACACTGCAGGTAGCTGGCTGGATATCTGCCAACTAAAATTTTCACGCAGCTAAACGAAAGATATAGAAAAGTTAACAGATGAGCAGGAAGAACGAAGATAGGATAGAATCATTCAGTGTTAACCCCTTTAGACTCTGCATTGTAATGTACATTACGTTTGAAAACATTATCCATTTAAACTATTTAATTCTATCGACATCATCTGAGATCTGATGTATATAATAATGTATATGTTGGAAAAATAGTCAAAATTTTGAAAAAAAATGATCTAATTGTTTAGTATGAATTACTTATCAAAGTATAAATTGAAGCGCATAAATTGAATTAAAACATTTTTTTAGCATAATTTCTATGAAATCAGGTCTAAAAGAGTTAAAGGTTGGCAGAAGTAACGAGAAAACTTATTTATACCTCATTTGTGATGCAGATACACATCTGCTCTCTCTACCATATATTTTGTCTTATATAAGAAATATTTTAGCTGAAATTTCTTTTGGCTGATATTTTACGAAGCTATTTTAGGAAGCCTTCTAAAAAGCCGGATTTTGCAATTTAGCTCTTAAAAGTATTATAATAATTAAAATAAACTGTTCTTTACTCATAGTGCAGATACATGCCTTACACTAATATAATATTTTATCACCTAGAAATAATATTACATCATGAGATTTTTCAGTTTCTTTTTTATGAAACTACGATGGTGCGATCAGAGCAGCATTGTTCTTAAAATATATTAATAAATAAAATTATCATATTTTAATAGTATCGAATGAGAGATCAAAATAAATATTTATTTTACTTCTTCAAAAAGAAACGTACTGTACGAATCTTCAAGCGACTTTTCTGATTACGAATATCGCAATTACATTGTGATTGTTTCAATATTTTATCCGTAATTTGAGACAAGAGAAATGCGTTTTCGATAGAGATCTTCACTGTAGCTTTCGTCGATCCTTAAGAACCTTAAACATGCGTAAGTGTCGTGGGTCTTCTTTAAGCTACAATTTCTCTTCCTCTCTTTTATCTCATCATTCACCTAGGTAATTGAACGGAAAGAAACAAAAATTGGAAGGCATTCGCCGTAATGGCTTAGCCGAGCGAGATAAGAAAGGAAGACGTGACAGGTATTACCGTCGGTATCGGATACACGCCAATCGAAGTTAAACGCGGCATCAGGAAATGTAGGACAAGTGGGAAGGTGAACGCAGACGAATTACGTACGTGGTGCGTGTCGCCTAGCGTAAGATTGATTATCTCCGGTGGTTAACAATTTAATGCGAGGTGAAAATGCCGGCAGCAGGTTATGCGGCGCGGCGACGCGAAAAAATATAAAAGATGTGCGTGGGAGAGTAAAGAAAAAGGTGAAGGTGAAGTGGAGGAAGAAAGCGGATAGAATAGAGCGGGCACAGCGGCGCGTAACGAGGGTATGGCGTATACGAGAGAACAATAAGGACGATATCGCACGGGATGTCTGCCAAGTAAAACTCGACAGAGTACGAAGAATAAGAACACCGCCATCTCCTACCCGCTTCCACCGCCGCTACCCGATATCCACCGCGTCAGCCCCTTAATCTCTGGCGGTGTGATAACGTCGACGCAGCATTTTGCATGCTAGACTGCCGCCGCATCCATTCTCGTTTCTCTCCTACCCTCGCCCAACGGGCGTCTATTCGACTCCCTCACGTTTCTCTCGTCCTCGCCCTCGCGAGCGCGTTTCCAAACGCGTACACTGGCATCAGCGAGCTCTACCACCATCGCTACCGCAACTACTACCATCACCACCGCCATTGCCGTACTGTCGTACTTGCCGCTCCCGTAATCTACTACCTGCTCAAGCTAGTCTGACCTGGCTTTATTGCTTATGTAGCAGCTTCCGAGATCCTCCCCGAAGTACGATGTCGCACTCGTGTGCGGGCCGTGGTGATATCATGTTCTCTCTCATCGATAATCGAACTTCACGAATTGCCATCCGTGTATCTTCATCTTCCGCAAAGTGGAGAATGCCAGGGTCTCCAACTTGAGATGTAAGTTTCCTGTTTCGATACGAGCGTGGACAGCTAATGCTGCGCACGTACGAAGAATAATTATTCGACCGTATCAAAGGGATGTCCGTTGGGAGGCACATTGAGAGTATTATGTTTACGATCTTTGTGCTGACCCTCTGAGCCCTGGCTCCGAAGTAGCGCACGGTATTGCTCATAGAAAAAAAACGTCGATCGTAAAAGCGATTGTTTTATTGAGTAAATTATGTTAGCATTAGTTTGTTCTTAAGAAATGCAGGGATATCGTAGACCGCATAATAAGAGAAAAGGAAGAAAATAATATGGGAAGTAACTAATGGCTCTCTCATCATTTTTCTTCATTCTCACGTCAAAGCAAACTCCAATAACATCAGTAAGTCAATTTCCTCAACATTGCGTAATAATTTCCGCGAAGAAAAAGATTCTTCGCGTGAACGTCGGATGTCATCCGCGTCCGTATTTCTCTCGTGTTCGTCAAGCTGTCTTTCTTTCTCTCTCTCGCTCTCTCTCTC
>NW_012130069.1:1655020-1662103 GCF_000143395.1 Atta cephalotes | reverse complement strand
CGTAACGTAACGTACGTACGTAACGTACGTACGTACGTACGTACGTACGTACGTCGTCGTCGTCGTTCGTCGTCGTCGTCGTCGTCGTCGTCTCTTCTTCTCTCTCTCTCTCTCTCTCTCTCTCTCTCTCTCTCTCTCTCTCTCTCTCTCTCTCTCTCTCTCTCTCTCATGGGTAACGAAATAAAATTCAAGAATTGCCTGTTCCCGGGCAGAACAGCGACACAACGCGGCGGCAGAAACGGTGTTAACGGGCTGTCGGTAGTGTGGGTGGTTCCATAGTCACGCATTAGGAGGTCGCTCTCTCTGTTCCGTGGCCCCTCTAGGCTCGTACGTTTCAATTTGTCCCCGGCCTCTGATGTAACCACGCGGTCTCATTAGTCGACGGGGCGAAGGAACGGGAGATGGCTCCGTCTCTGTTTCATCCCGATGTGCGGCTTTGTCGCTCTGCCGTGGCGCGCCACCCTCTCACCCTTTCCTACTCTCACATCCTCTTTCTCTTTCCTTCTACCTCTCGCTCTCTACAATCAACCTTACTGCCGCAGCACTATTCCCGACCTAACTACCTCTTCGCTACGACCACCATCGGCAACGTCACCACTACCATCACCATCGTCGACTACCGCGTCCGCGGGTATCAGTCTATATACCCTTCACGCTTCGATGTAAGGTACGGACAAACAATTACTTGTTCCACCCTCGTAATTGGTATGCCAGGAAAGAAGCCTCTATCCACCTGTCGGCTCTGCCACGTAAGACTCCTCGAGAAACTTTAGTCCATGGAACGGTAGAACCCCCATCCACTGGTTCCTTCGAAAGCTTCACCGAGCAAGCAGAGGAGCTTTCAGAGAATCGAAATTGCGTCCCGCCGAATGAACGAACTCCTGGCTAGGGCTTCTATGTTTTTATGTCTTACTTTTAAATCTATCTTTATTTTCCTGGGTTTCTTTCTCCTCTCTTTTTTTTTCTCTCTTTCTTTTTCCCGTTAGAGTTGATGTCAAATAAAGTATTCTTTTGTTGGATATTTTTTTCATGATTGTGATTCTCGATATCAGCGCGAAACAGAAATAATTGTCTCTCTGAAATACGCACATATGCCACATATCGTTCGCGAATGATCAGCGTTCCATGACGAGAACAATGGCAGCGGTTATAATTATACCGATCGTAATTGCATGCGGAGATAACTCTCATGGTAATTTATTATTGGCTCTTATATATAGATATTTAACACGTGACTACAATGCACATCAATGATTTTCGCAAATATAGGAAACAAGTTTAAAGATACGTTTATATGATTAAGTTAGCTTGTCGTTGCAAAATTTTAAGTAAATTCAACTACCATACTGTATCATCGAATACTTGATTAACTTGACGATAAACAAATGAACGTAATTACATATTGTCTTTACAAGCAATAATGCAACGCTCACTTGCTGTAATAGAATATAGAAGCGTCGTATCAATTTGCGAATGGCAACTAATACATACAACGTGGTTTGAGAGATGATGGTTCCGTCATCAGTGGGTCCTCGCAATATAAGCAATTAAGTGCGTAATTATATGAAACCGCACACGCCTGCGGCAACGGGTACCACAAATTCATTCGACGTGAACCACAAAGCAAATCACTGTCATGCGAAACGCGCGCTGGCAGCCTGTCAAGTATCGCAGAAAAAGTTTCGCCGAAATGTTAATAGTGGCCGACATTTCCGTAACGTTTATCAGTGCGCTTCCACAATGGAATAAGAGTTGGATTATGACGTGGTGGTAACGCGAAAATCTCATTGTGTTCTTTCGCTTATACAAAATTATGATCAATTATGCAGAGAGTAACTCTGCTCAGTGAAAAGAAAGAAAGAGAGAATTATAAAGCTTTCCACAGAATGTATATATTAATTATCTAATTCTTAATTACTATTTATTACATTTAGCACATAAATAGTATAATAAATAAAACAAGATTATTGTCTTTAATTGCTACTTTTTATATTTAGCTATTTTATATTTCCTTTTATTTCTTTTTATTCATTTTTTCTTGCAGACGTATAAAAGGATTCATTGCTCCATACATTTTGACGATTTTGCAATAGTTGTATTTTTACTGTTTATTGTTAAAAAATTCTAATAATTCACATGTTGGTTTTTCGATGTATTTCCATCATACTTTCCCCATTCGCGAAAAACTGTTTACCGTAATCGAACGTATCTGAGAGAGACGGATCCGTAGAATATGTTTGCTCTAATAGTACTGGGAACATGGAACGTAATTTTCTTCTCTGTGTACAAGCTTCGTAATACTCGACATTTTCACGATATCTCTGATCAGGGCCGGCATTAGAACTTTCTGAGAGCGGCTAAACGTTATAATAGCAGTTATAATAGTGAAATAATATATCAAAATTTTTAACTCTTTTCTGCAAACCGTTATCTATTCAAGTTTGAACATAACACACAATGATAATTATTTAAAAAGTTGTTAACCACAATGAAGTTAATATTGTACATATTTCATTTAATTAAATTCATTTAATTAAAGTATTTAATGAAATCCTCTTAAGGATGTGAAATTATATCTTTATATTTTATGAATAAACAAAAAGCAGAAAGCTGGTACGATTAATAAAGTTAAAATTATTATTATTTGATTATTATGTATTTTAATGTTAATTGATTTTTATGCAAATGAGTCCTCCTCGTTTATCAATTTTGATCTCTCGCAGTGACGCGTCTATCTGCATCGCGATCGAGTCGGCCCTGATTCTTGGTTTGTACAGAGAGACTTTGTATTTCCTCATTTGAATGCACTGGCGTGCGTACTTAAAAGTAAATATAATTGGAATAAATGAAATTATACTCGTGCTCATTTTCGCTAATACGATTTTCCTCTTAAGGACGGCGGTCGATCACGGCATGTGATAGGATTAGGATGGAAAGGTATTCAAGCAGAAAGCTCTTGTAGCCGCACGAGGAATGCAAGGTTTCCGTTTCCGCCGACGGTAAATGGACATTTACATCGCAAGAAGGGGAACATCGTGATAGACAAGAATGCCGTCATTATGGCGGCGGTTCGGCTCAAGCCAACCCCTCGATAGTAGATGCGTAAACGAGATAAAAGCATGCAAAAGACGCTCTGGATACGACATCGCTTCCTCCTTCGTGCGGCTTTTATCTCCTTTATCCCCTCTGCGCTTCGTCCATATTCTTTTATAAACTTTAAGAGGTAATTGAACGTCAACAAACTCCGTATTTCAAATTATTCCGCGTAATATTTCTTTCCTGTCGTGCTTGCGCAACGTTATGCATTCGCATCGCGTTGGCGCGAGTTACTTGCCGTCTCGTAAATTTTGTGCTTTATTTAACAAGCGGACTAGCGTAAATAATACACGATGCTATTAAATTTAACATGACAAATTTACATACTTTTTATCTAACAATAATCGACGTTTAATACTAGAAGTAAACAAATCGATCATTATTGACTTTATTGTTTCTATTTTTTTTAATTATAACTTTTGTATTATTTAGAAAATAATAATAAAGGATTCTTGAAGTTTAAAACAATGAAAAAATTAAGGGGCGTATAAGAAACAATGAAATTCACGATTAAAATTAGTCTAATTACAACTATTTCTTGTGTAAAAGATAGAATTCCGAAATTTTTGATTTTTCAATAATTATATATTCTTTATATTGATTATTTGTTTGGTGACTTTTTTCCTTTTAATGACTAGAAACATTAGTACGTCTAATGTTAATCCTTACAGGGCGTAATTATTTTTCAGTTTTTTTCTTTAAAATTTGTTGTAATTTATTATTTTATAGTATCCTTCAAAATGATACTGTTTCATCGCCACTACTATAATTTTCTATAATAATTAATTTTCTACCCTGTAACATTAAAGAGTAACTTTCGTTATCATTGTAATTTTCTTACTTATTTTACTTTTTGACTCTGCCGTTGCTTGTTTTTTGTAATGTTCACATGTGTTAGTCTGATCTCGTTTGTTAAATTATGGGATTGACTCTTTTTACATTAAGATTATTATTGACCATCACTGTACACATGTTTTAATTAAATTATCATACTTTGTGAATTCTCCGATTCATTGAAATTTTAACATTCAGTCGATCAGCTGATTGGGAACAATTTCTGTCAACGTATAATCCATCGGAGATCGTTAACTTAACTTATCTTTACTTGATATTATATTATATTTCACTCGTCTACTACGGATTGCGACTGCTCTTATAATAAATCTGAAGATGGCTCGATCAAGAAGCCGAAACATGTAATTATTGTTTGTTTAGATCATCGAGATATTTTATTGTTCTGAGATATTTTATATGTTATACCATCAAAATTTTTAGAGGAATGATATCGAGAATCTATATTATTATAGTTATATGTTTTTATTCAAGTTTTATTGGTTCTTTGACTCTTATATACTCTTTACTTAGATTTATTTTTATTCTACTTTTATTATTTCGAAAAAATTAGTTCAATATTTCACTGTGAATGTTATAAAATTCGAGAAATGATGGAATTCGTCGCTTGCAGGCAGACGCTTCGTGACCGATTAGCTCGTCGCTGCTGGAACTTTCGTTCTAGTTTTATTTATCGCAAATAGCGACGTCCGCCGGTTTGCAAAATAGGACGTAAACTTTTTTGATTACGTTCGTCAAGTAGCCGAATACATTGGAGCGAGTACACCGCACAGCCATGGGTTGGTAGTGCCTTAACCATCTTCGATACGTTACCGCCAGTAATGTGATTCTTGAATTATTCATGAGAAATATGAGTGGTACTTAATCGCGCACTCACCGCCCGACTCGCGCGCGCGCGCGCGCGCGATGCATCCCGTGCGATGAAAGTGGTAACGGGCAATTAAATTTAAATTTTAAACGCCGGACTTTATCGTTCGCGATGAATTAATCCGTTTGATACCTATCCGGCGCAGGCCCGGTGCGGTGCGACGCGGTTTGTTTTGTTTGCGGGACCGACGGAGTGGACGCTCTGCGTCGCTACAAACTTGACGCGCACGTATAAAATTCATTCTGATTTGCGCGGAACTCGATAACACATCCGATTTAGGAGCGACTTCGCTTTTCTGCGCGTGGGCAATATCGTTATCCGCGGGACAATTAAGAGGAAATTATATTTCCGAGACACTTTTCGAGACTATTTTGCTTGATTTTGCGCTGAAAGGTACCGGACGACACTTCAAAGATCGAATAAAGAAGTAGTCGATAATTCGGCGAATTCACTAGCACCGAGTCAACGTACGTTAACAGAGCGGAGAGCGAAGAGAAGTGAGAGAGAACGGCAAAGGGATGTGCGAGAGGGTGAGAGACAGGGGTTGAAGGCCGGCGTGGCCGTAGGTCGATTTTACACGGACAACGTACAATCTCTATGCATGAGGCTCACTGGGGCTACCGCTTCCTAAGTACACAGAATACGTATTTGCATTTCGGTCTTTGTACCGGTGTGTCCTGTTAGTTGTCCTTCTCTTTCTGCCTGTCACATACATACTCACATGCTCTCTCTCTCTCTCTCTCTCTCTCTCTCTCTCCTCTCTTCCACTTTGTCTTTCCTACTCTCTCGCTCTTTCTCTTCCTGTTTCTCGCTCGCAGTTCCGCTGTAGTTGGCTGGCTCCGGCTTTATGTATACGCGTATAGTCGCTCCGGATCTCTACACGCATAGCGTTAACCGCACTGCGGTTTCCTCGCGAGTCTCAGCTATCCTTCCAAGATAGTATTTATAAGCTTCGTATTAAATCATCGTTGAAGACGGGAGGGAAACCCGACACACGTCGGAGATCCTCCTGACATTGTTGGATCCAAAAATTTGTCAAGGGGAATGTCATTGACTGACAGTTGACACTGATGATCAAACGAAATATTTTTAAAGTCAAATATGAAAAGATAAAATATTAAATTATTATTTAATTTTATTATTATTATTAAAAAGATATTATTTAAAATATATTATAATTCATAAAATATCTTATTTGAAATTATATGATCATAAAAAAAGAATAATGAGATTGTTTTTTATGTCTAGTAGGTTCTTAAATTAAAAAATATTTTTGGAATATTAAATTTATGATTAAGTAGAAATATTATAAAAATATTATATAACATTTTGCTATAAATATTTTTTAAGAAAGAAGTTCCAAAGGAGGTTATAATGGATTCGCCAATGCCTCCTGACGTTTCACCGTGACTATTATCCGAGATACACTCTCAACAAATCGATCAGCACCCTCTGTAAGAAACGCTCGTAAAACAGTAACTCGGATATTTTATATCTTGAAAGTTGAAGCGGTTGCGATGGATGTTAAATGAAACCTTGTTCTCAATAAAATTTGCAATTTTCGACGCGACGTGGGGGGAGGTGTCGAAAATATGCAGTGTCGGGGAAAATTGCATGAAAATTTGCTACGATCAACGGATACTGAGATACACTCTGAAATCGCCGGAATAATTCCCCTTCGACTCTGATATACTGTAGAGGAATTTCGAGAATTCAGAGTTACTCGAAAATAGAGTGAGAGATCGAGCGAGGGACGGCAAAATCGTGACTGTCAAGTCACGGCGAAATTAACATGGCTTCTTGCCATGATCTGTGAATGTACATTGTCTGCGAACTTGCTGTACGTAAGTCTGTGTGCTCGCAGACCTTGGATTAATTCATTGTTCAAAGATCTCCTGTCTCCGCGAGAAGATCTATTCCATAGGAACATTCTCTCTATCCCTGCAGCTTCAGAATTACGAAAACTCTTGGATAACGATACGTCGATCAAATCTTGTACCTCTAACAATGAGTCCTGGTTCTGCAAAAAGATTATTCTCAAGCTCAAAGAAAGGCAATCTGCCCAAAACTTGTTAATTTAATTTACATGGAAACTAGGGAAATGTACGGCTATCCTGCTAAGATGAATTTTATTGCATGTTATGCATGGAGAAAAGGATTTTTATTTGGCGTATACGGTAGCTTTAGATTAAAACCCCTGCTCTCTTCTCCTTCTCTCTCTCTCTCNCTNTCTCTNTCTCTCTACTACTCTCTACTCTNTACTACTA
>NW_012130069.1:1649042-1653219 GCF_000143395.1 Atta cephalotes | reverse complement strand
GAGAGAGAGAGAGAATGTCGTCCCGGAGAGCTGAAAATCAGCATGGCCGCTTGGAACATTTTTTTTTCTTTTTTTTTTTTATTAGCAGAGCATCGTGTAGCTTTAATATGTACGCTTGTTTTTCCTTTTTTTTACAGTCGACCGCCCAAAACGTCGTTTAACTCCGAGCACGAATGTACGTGGCGGGTAGGAAAATTGTACGTGGTGGATATAAAACAAGCAGGCATGACGAATGAAAAGCATTGGACCTGAAAGCGAAGCAATTTTAGGTATTGACCTTTTGACAATGCGCAAAGAGGAAGTACCTGCTTTCGTGCGTGAAGCGTGACGCGACTGGCCGCGGCGACAATTAAATCCGTCGAGCGCACTTTCGTTTCATTATATCCTCCGATCGATATCTCCCGAGCCGAAAAAATAGATGATAATGTCATTCAGTATTCACGATAAATAGTTGAAACTGTTTCTAGTGTGGATAATCGGGAGCCAACGTAAAGCCATTTATTTATGCAAAGGTAAAACGGCGATAGTTAATGACAAAATATTTCAATGTGGAATGAACGTAGTTTAATTAACTTAGCGATCGCGTTTCAAAAGTGTTCATTCACGGTTACGGGCGGAAAATAATATCGCTCGCATGCACGCTTTTATCCTGTTAAAAATGTTTACTGTATTTTTTGAGGTATTTATGTTTTACGCGATACAATTTAAAAATTTGTAAAAGAGCCCGCGCGGAATTCTGTAATATAGAAAGGTCAGCCAGCGGTGTATTTAACCAAGTTAACGTATCGCGATATAATTATTTTCTTTATGCACCAAATATGCAAGCGCGTTTAACGTAATAACGCGGCTCGGCGCGAGCGAATAATGACGCTACTTATGTTCGTTTTAAGGTAGCTTTCACGCTCATTATAAGCCACACGGCCACAGGGGAGGATCGTGGCGGAACAAAAACCGCATACCTCGCAGAATTAGCGAATTTCCAACCGAAAAATATACCGTGCATTTCTTTTGAGGTTTCTAAAAAAATGTACCTCGCAGTATTTATGCGGAAAAAAAAGAATTCATCAAAATTATACGAAACCGGAAAAGCATCCCAGTGGAATGACGTAAAACGGGGAGGATCGACAAACGTTGAAATATTAGTCCGTTATTTTTTTTTGCGAGTCCCTCTAGCGTATCGATAACCTGTAAACATTTTGGCGTAACGGTGTAATTATAGTTTTGCGGTCGACAATTTTCGAGTGCGCTAACCGTTTTCGCCAGCTGGAATTTCGCGAAAATCATGAACGATTCGTAACTATACGAGCATGTTAATATTATTCAAGCCGCGATACATGATAACATGGACTATCTATATTATCGTTGGACTAGCTAATCTCTGATGCGGTAACGTGGATAAATTTCCGGATGATAACGCGAAACGCACCGAAATTTAATGGCGAAGCTTTATCGTGTAAAGTTCAGTAGTTAACGCATACCATGGGGTTTACCGCATCACCTTCCACCATTCACGAATCAATTTGGTGAAGTGCATTTATATTTTAACTAAAGTATTACGGAAGGGGAAGGGAAAATGGGCTCATACATACATTAATCTTCTGCCGTCGCATTGGTACGCCGCATAGTTGCGCGATCGCGCGAAAACATCGGCGATAAGCTGCTCAACTAGAAATCAGATTGCAGAGACAAGATAATGGTCGGCACTCTAATCATAGATTAGCTATTCCGTAATACGAAATAATTAACGTTCGATCCCAGATACTGCAGGGGCTCAATTAAATGGACAAGCGCTGCTGACGCAGGCAATTAACGTACCGAATGGTGTGCCTTACTGTGTAACGAAGATAATTTTGTCCAATTTTGTCCACTGCTGTGGTACATCGTGCGATACGTTGCCATGTGTAAATATAGGATATCGCGAAATCATACAATTTTTTGTCTGATTGTGAATCCGATAATAAGAACTTAATGATAGTTCCAATGTGCTGTGTTTTTTCAGAGATAAACAGTTTAAAATTTTCACAAATCAGATTTTTCAGCACATAGATAAAATCCTTTCATTTCTGTTCGTTCTTTTATCGTGTAACAGGATTTTGATTGACATTTCGTACTACGGTCTTTTAAGGTAAAGCGTAAAGCCGAGTAAAATCGTAAAGCGTGGGGATCGCAAGTTCAAAGGCCTCGAGAGGGTCGATGTAATAATAGAGCAGAGTGGAGAACTTTCGATTAATAATCCACTGCACAGACTGGACGCGCCGGTTAGATTCAGAGATTGTTACGGGGATTAAATTTATACCTCAAGAATGCAAAATCAAATTTGCAATTATGGCATTAGCCGAGATCTTCCAAGATTCACTACTGCTCCTATCTCTAATCTCTTTTTCATTTTACTAAAGAAACCTGTTTATTTTTTATAAATTGTACGTGTAATAATTTTATTGATAAAAACATACTGCGATTCTTTAAAAAAGAAACATTTATTCCGAATTGAGAAAATTACTTTATTTATACGTTATTTATAATAAATTATTTTTTATTATAGAAATTAAATTAACAATAAGTATTTTATTTTTTATATTATATTTTATTATTTGTATTACTTTTTGTACTCAATTTCTACAACAAATACATATAAGATAACCTAAAGATAACCTAAAGAGTAACTCACAAAGTAACATTCCAACCCTGCATTTATTGTAATGAAATAATTGTTGTAGAATTTGAAATTTAATTGGTCGAAAACTGACGATCGCCGCGATTTTTGATCCCTGCTGGAAAAGTATTCATCTATAATTTCATGCCTGTAATTCGTCGATAAGGTCTAGGACGCGTCATATATAGGAAAATACGGCGATTCGTTTTAGTATCATCCGTTTTACACGTTTTATCCGTTTTACATTTCAATAATTCTATTGGCGATCGAATTCCTTTAGAACAACATTTCATATCACGCACACACGCGGGTGATTTATTAGCCAATTGCATGCCTCATAATTCAATCACATGATATATAAAATCATGTTTTATCTTTATATTAACAATGCATAAGCGTTTGTTTAACGAAATAATTCGTAAATCAATAAGTGAATTCTCTTTGTGGGGATATCTGTTTTTGATCTTCCATAATAGCATAAAATTGTCATGCGAATATTTGTATATTAAATTGAAACGTACGATTGATAAAATCCTCGTTCGATGCGTCAGCGATTCTGTCGCCTATTCAACGACACGCGTCCACGAAGATGGGACGCAGGGGATTCGCGAATATGTCGATGGAAATTACTCGTTATGCCCTGGAGAATTGCACGCTGGACGTTCGACGATGAGAAATAAAGTACGATGATGATCGGCGTTAGAAAGCGGATAAACTCTGTTCCCTCTCTTTCCGAACCTTCTCTGACTTCTCTCTGTTGCCGTATAATGACTAACAATCCCTTCGCTCGAGCAGTTGAAACAATGGAAACAATACAGATACGAGAAAGCCGGTTTGCATTGTCGGACAAACCACAGACAGGGCTCCTCATTTTCCCTCCTTTACATCCCTTTCTCTTTTCTACCCTATTCGTCTGCATCCGCGATCTGTGGTACATCTATATACCTACATTCATCCGTTCTTCTTTCTGATTCCATCTCACTTTGTGCTATCCAATACCACACAGCCGTTCGCGTTTTGTCTGTTTCTGCACCCGTGGATATTCTGGACTTAACTTTTTCTACCATCCTTCTCTTCGTTCTTTCGCTCTTCGGAAAGCGCGGAAAGAATCGTACGCCGCTGAATAGGCGTTGATTCCGGAGCGGAGACTGCTCCCTTCGACGCTTCTTCCGCCCTTTATACGCGCGCCAGCAGCACTAAAGGTTTTACCTTCTCATTCTTCATCGGCAATTAGTCAGCGATGCTAAGTTCGCCGGTACCGTTATTAGTCGCGCTAACTTTTCGAAATTATGAAGAGTGAAACGATATCTTACGCGTTACTCGTCGACAAAATTTTTCAGTCTAAAATATATTACGCGAACGGTAAAATATACTATAAAATAATGCGTCGTTCGAAATTTGAAATATTTAATATTTTATTTAAATAAGGAAAATATCTATGGGGAGAAAGAAAGAGAGAGAAAGAGAGAGAGAGAGAGAGAGAGAGAGAGAGAGAGAGAGAGAGAGAGAGAGAGAGAGAGAGAG
>NW_012130069.1:1639924-1646933 GCF_000143395.1 Atta cephalotes | reverse complement strand
GAGAGAGAGAGAGGAGAGGAGAGGAAGAGGGTGAGAGGGTAAGGCAGGAAGTAAATCTTTGCTAGGTACTACAGCTTTTATAGGAGAGAGTCCACGATTTTCTTTTTCGAGAAAACGATAACTTTCCGGATTCGAACGTGCACGTCCGAGAGACGATGCCGCGAGGGTGGGGAATCCGCCAAGCTACTAGAAACGTTGCCTTGGCTTATAAGAGATAAGTAATCAAGATTTAAGCTCGCCAAGCTGGCGTAAGGGAAGAGAATTGCCAACGTAAGCGCTCATCGGAGACTCGAACCAAAACAACTTCCGATCTCGCTACTTTCGGCTATATTCGGCTACTGAGAGTACCTTGGACTCGAGCCTGCGTCGGATAGATAAAAGCACGTAATTTTAGTAAAACCAAGCTATCTAACTGTGTATGTGTGTATGTGTGTGTACTTTGACTTGTAAATTTATAGTTAGAGTATACAAGCCGATAGTATCGTTGATAATTCATGTCGCGACTGCGACTCGCGGGTGCGATAATAATTCTTCTTTTTTTCCATAATGCTGCATTTGCGTAATTCGTCTAAAGTTTCGCACGTTGAAACTTTACGCTAAAACGCCCGCCCCGAAATTCCTAAAACGCGCTGCCTTTGACGTACTTCGATCGCGATTTCGTCAGAAGCACACGCGGAAACACGCCACGAGCGCGCACGTCATTCGTTGCACGTTCTGCAACGTGGATAGTCCGCACTTGGTCGAGCCAGCTTCCAGATGAGCAATGCTGGAGGGAATGCGGAATACATCGGCAGCGAACCGGCATTCCTACTTAAATCAACATAACTCGAGTGATGAATGGTTAACAGGCTTCGGCGGGTGAGGAGGGTGACGGGGAGGATCGGGACGTGCAATGCGCTCCATTTATGGAAGCTATTACGGCCGAATTTCAGCGTTAAATGTATGATTTATGGCCGGGCGTATTATCTTCGTTCATGTCCGTCGACGATACAGTGCACGTCCCACCACCGCTCTTCCGCCCCTCTCGCTGCTGTGTGACCCTCCTTCTCCCCCCCCCCCCCGTCCAGAAAATTACTTCGTATTCGGCCGGTGCGATGGCGAAAAATCCACTGCCGAGTGTCCATTCGTTGACGCTACTGCGTGATTAATGCGTTTCTGATTGTTATTCGTAATACTCCAGAATTTATAGCGTATTAGAATCTCAAAATAAAGCGTACGCGTGCTGGCTCAAAATCACTCCGCGTCCCCGTCCGTCGAGGTCCGCGCGAAGATTCGCGACAAGTCTGGATTTCGGGTTCCGGCGAGTTTTCCGGGAATTCGCGAAAGCACGACGGTGGTAATGGAAATTTTAAGCGTATTTAAAGTTGTATGGCGCTGCGGCTGCGGCGTTGCGAAATGAATAATGAAAAAGAAAGGCGGAAGGCAGATATCCGCGAAATATGTATGCTAGGCGGAGAAAGTGCGGAGGGAAAGGAGCGGTAATCTTAATTGAATGCAGTTAAGCCGCTTTACATTTTGCCGTTAATATATATCTAACGTTCATCCTGTTCCTTGTTATGAAGCAGGTACCTCCGATGCCTCTTACGAAACGCAAGGACCCAGTTTCGTGATGGAGCCGCCGTCAAGGATGGAGTTCACCAACGTGAACGGCGGCCGGGTGGACTGCACCGTGCGAGGAAATCCACTGCCAACCGTCGACTGGCTCGCGGCGGACGGCGGCAGTATAACGAACATCCTTGGCATCAGGCATGTCCTCGGCAACGGGACGATACACTTCCCCGCGTTCGAGGCCGAGGCCTTCCGGCAGGATGTCCACTGGGCCATTTACAAGTGCTCCGCCGTCAACAGTGTCGGTGCGGTCGTTAGCAGAGACGTCACCGTCAGAGCAGGTATGTCAACCGAGCGAAACTTGCCGAGCTCGTTATCTGCGGTCCGCTTCTCTGCATTATTCTCCGTTGCTTCCCGACATCGTATTCTACGGAGGTCGTGCAGGAGAAGACCTTCTCGACGAATGACGCGTGCGCGTGTGTATCCACAGACGATGGACTCATGCTTACAGATTCGATCGCCACTTCTGCTCTCCGGACGGTGAGATGAAATTTCCTTCTCGCACATCGTTTATGCATCGTATCGGATTATAATCGGCGAACTAAGTAATGGGGCTGTCTCTCCGTCGTGTCACAGCGAAATCTAGAGAATAATGGAATTACTAGATATTAAAATCGCAATTTGGTGTTCCATTAAAAGAAAATATTATAGAGAAATCTCTTGAAATAATCAAGAAATAATCAAGTTATTAAGAATTGTACAATTTACATTATCGTATTAGACAATTATTGCCATTATCTTGAAAGAATTTTATAATGTATATTATCGTATTAGACATTTATTGAAAATTTAGAGCTTTAAATAAGAGAGCTTTTTTGCGGTGACTCTAATGTAATAATTAAGTAACTGAGCTAATTGATTTTCGACTTAGAAAAAGAATTTTATTTGTTATAACTTGAGGTTACGAATATTAGCAAGTTAAATAAATTACTGTGTTTAATAATAAATGTTCTGCACAAAAGGAATATTTTTGTTGAAGTATCTAAAAATTTAAACAGATATACAAAGCTGAAAATAATTTTGTTGGATCAACTGTCAAGATAATTATGTATGATGTTCAAACCTGGTTGCTAAAACCAGAAAACTTTTTGCAGAAAACTGCTCATCATGCTTGAATTCCTAAATAATTATTTTTGATGGTTCAACAAAATTATTTTCAGAGCTGTATCTAAATTTTAAAATGCTTCAGAAAAATTGTTCTTTCCATATACTACATGAAAGTGTATGGAGAAAACTTGGAAGTAATCAAGTTATGTTCTGAATTATTCGCACACGTATGTTAAAAATTCCCGGATGGCACAATTCGTTTCACATATAAATGTTTTATGAACATTTTCCGGAAACTTTGGAATATTTTCAAAAGATATGTGTATATAAAGTAAAAGAAATTGTTCCAGGAATATTTGTACATGTTCAATGAGATTGTTTTTGTAATTTTAGAAAAGTTCATGAGTTATAAAAATAGGCTCAATTGAATTTGTAATTTGTACCTTCTTGTAATTACACTGTTGAAAAAAAGTGTATCGAATGTAATACAAATCGTATATTTCAAATGGTCTACTCAAATTTTTCGGTTAATTTAACACGACATGAATATGTTACAGAAAGTTACACAAATATTATGTAACAGAATAAATACAAGAAAGGTATATTGACACAGTTTGTTATCAAATCGTGGAAATATATATTTTTTAAATAAAATTAACATTTATATATGTTAAATTAACTCAACATACTAACATTTTATTTTATTTATTTATTTTAGAATTTATATTTTAAAACATTTCATTATATGTTATTTGTTCACTTATTCATAAATTATATCATTTCGAAACATACATTAAGAAACGAATATTAGTTTAACACAAAATCTTTATATAACATGATTTTAAATTGACATTCGAATATGTTAAAAAATTTAATACAAACAAATTGACAAGAACGTGAATGGATTGCTTCCAACACACACATATAATATTTTTGTGTACAAATTTGGACGCAACCAATGTTATGTGCAAGACGTTAAAGAAGCAAAAAAGTTGAAGTTAATTTGATTATAGTGCATGATTAGCAACTGCAAGATTCAGGCATGAATTATTACGCTAGAGAAGAAACTTTCCTAAGCAATATTCCTAATAGAATATTTTTAAAACATTAAAAATGTTCAATAAAATTTTGAATGTTTTAGGAATAGTTTGTAAATGTTCAGTGCAAGTATTCCCAAAGAAAGATATTGGTATCGATATATGTAAAACATTCATAGACTGTTGTCTGGATTAAGATAATTGAAGAATTGTGACAATTTATATTATCGTATCAGATTATCGATTAATTAAATAAAAGATCTTTAAAACGAGCTAATTTTACGAAATATCAAGTAATAATTAAATAACCGAGCTAACTTGATTTTCAATTTTTAAAAAGGTTTTATTGTGTTTGTTATATTTGAGTTTCTAGTATTAGTGAATTAAATAAGCAACTGCAAAGAAAGAACGGTTTTGCTGAAATATCGAAAAGTTTAGAGAGATAGATCTGAAAATGATTTTGTTAGACTATTAAAATAATTATGTAATAATAGGTTAAACTAGTCGCTAGAATATTAAAACTATTCGCACCATTGCTCATTAAGGAATTTCCTAAATAATTATTTTGATCCTAAATAATTATTGGTTCAACAAAATTATTTTTAGATCTAGATATACTGAAATTTTTAGATATTTCAACAAAATTGTTTTTTTGATGTGTAAATATCCATCTTGATATCAATGGATAAGTGATCTGATTGAAATTTTTTAAATATATTGAACTAATTTCCTAACATTTCTCTAAATTTCTTTATATAAAAAATTTCACACACAAGAGTCTTCAATATTTATCTTTGTAAAGAAAATAGAGTTTGATAGGCATGAGCTGGTAGAATATATTAGAAATTGCGTATTGAACAGCCATGATACTTAGTTACTGAAATCACGTTAATGGAAAAGAGATCCGTCTACGGATTCTTTTTGCTTGACGACGCGATACCTTCCAAAACTCACGTCTACAAGAGTATCGAAGTAGAAGACGGCGAGAAAAGAGAAAGAGGCAGGGACGAGTAAATGGAGTAAAAGGAGGCCGCGAGGCGCCTTAAAAATAGAGCTTCCGCCAGGTCAACGAACCGGAAGATATCTTATCGACCTAATACGCCCGTAAATCATCGTCGCGTGAACGCAGCCCATACCTTTTCAGATTCATGCCTGGTGCCTCTGCCGCGTCAGCTCCTAGTATCCGCCTCAGCCATTTCCTTTTTGCTCATCTCCTCCACGGTTTCATCCTGCCTTTTCCTTCGCCCTTCTCCTCGCTGTTTCCGTGCTCGACGCCCGGCTTCAGCTAGCGCTTCCTTCCGTCCTCGAGAAAAATCTTTCGGGCGCGCACGCCCTATTCTTGGAAACAAAATGGATATGATTGCGTGCACGATCGCTCGAGTACGTTGCTAGTTGTCGCCGGAAATGTCACATTTTTCGTTTTCCCACCACCTCGGCAGCTGCCATGCGTAATAGTAACATTTTGTCAAAAAATGGAGAAAGAAAGAAGGCGATAGCCTGTCATGCGGGGTTACTTTGTCTCTGTAGGAAGATAATTTTCCGCCACTTTAAAAAGAAGCTTCTGTAAGGGGATTGGTTTCTAAAGAAGCAGTTTATGATTCTTCTTTCCATTTTCATACGAAAACCACTTCGTAGCTTATCTTGGTTATTTTTCTAGAGGCTAAAAGATACATTTTAGTGGCGATACATTACGTTTGTTGTTCCTGTACATGGAATTTGGCCGAAAAACACCATCTCGTGGGAGTAACTTCCATCATTCAGTATTTTCCCGCAGAGTTACGTGACAAACAAGCCATTAGTCTCGTCGTTACTTGACATATTTCATCATCGATCCCGAACGTCCCGAACGATGTAAGGCAAACGACATAAAAGATGACGAGAGATGGCAGAAAATAACTGCCGCCAGGGCATCGTTGCAAGAAAGTTCAAGCTCGGGAATATAGAGTATTTTATTCGAGAATACGTGCTACCTTATATGACATGACTTGCTATACGCATAATAAGCTGAAAAGATATAGAAAAATTCAGTCTATCGGTACAGTGAGGAGGCGTATAACGAGAACGGATAACGAATACCATTTTGCAGATATTGGCGTTCGCCTTCGCTGTTTGCCTGTATTCATCACGGATTCGTGTTAGCTCGGGGGCAAACTGAATTTCGTATTCAGCTTGAACAACTCGCAGAACTCGTTATTTATTTCGTAGAAATGAACAAAGTGGACGCGACTCGAGAAACACATTATATATCTTGAAGATTCGGCAACCGTTGTTTGCTGTTCGCTCAACTGATACGCATATATAAAGTACATACATACTAAGCATAAAACAAACGTTACACAACGATATTACTTTGCGAATATATGATATGTACGACGTGTCGCCTTACACCGAGAAAATGAGTAAGTTTAACGACCGCACTAGACTCTCTTTTATAAAAACTACAGGGAGGAACCACATCGCTCGCTTTTACGAGACGGACTTTTACTCACGTTTTCTACCTCGTGTCGTGTTCTCAGCTTAGTAGCTTATTGTTTAAAGCTTTATTATAAAAATAACTGGGATATGTCGGCGTTTTTTGTCTTTTGCACAATATTATTATTATTATTTATTGATATTAAATAATACTTTTTAATTTATCTTTTTAATTTATTGAAATAAAATCTGAAGGAATTTATTATAGAATTTATATTGCATTAAGAATGAAAAAAATTATTATAATATTTCTTTTAATAATTTACGATTAATATACAATTAATGTACAATTTTTATTTTGTTTATTCTAAATTAATTACCTTTTTATTTAAGAGCGCGCGAATACACACACATTCGTATTTACATATGTATATAACAGTATTATTGGCATTCTCTTGACCTTAAAACATCGCTATTCGTTAAACTTGTAGATTCGTTGTCGCGTAAGCACACCGTTATAAGAGGTTCTCTTCTTGATACTTTTGCATAAAATCTAACTTGTCGAAAAAGCGCGGTTTTCGTTTCTAGTGGGAGTGATTCGTAGGGAGGACGGACGTGTGCTCTCTGATGGAAAGCTGGTCGAACGTTGCTGCTTTTGCGCATCTTCTTCTCTGTCTTCCTCTCTTTGATTCTCTTCGTCCTTTCCCTCCTTTTTGCATTCCCTTCCGCTATCTCTTTTCTCTGCTCGTTTCATGCTTTGTAAATATTACCTGCCACGAGACGTCTGCCGAGTTTATGTTCAGCTTGGTTGCCGCGTAACTGAGAGAGCCGAACGAGCGATATGCGGGGAGAGATAGAAAAGGATGGCTGTCGAGGGGAAACATAACTAGAAAGGATGAGTGAGA
>NW_012130069.1:1634842-1637677 GCF_000143395.1 Atta cephalotes | reverse complement strand
AGTAGTAGAGAGAGAGAGAGAGAGAGAGGGGGGGGGAGCACGGGGGTAAAATTACGCATGTCTGCACATACATTTACGAAAACTCTAATTAGAAGCGGCATTGAACGTTGTTGAAAACGTGGTAAATTGTCCCGCATTATACCATTTTGGTTCTTATCGGCAAACGTGTATCAAAGTGAATTGTAATGTCGTGCGGTTGCGGCACCATTAACATTTACGTTACGTTCTTATGGTTTCCGGAACCATAGTATATGGATACATGGAGAGTGGAACTTATCGTTACGTGTTGCAGTGGTAAACCAACGTTACGATCCGGAAGTGCAAAATCCCAGCGGCTTCCTCGGCAACAACGTGCTCATGCGCTGCAACGTGCCCAGTTTTGTTCGCGATCACGTCACAGTCACGTCTTGGCTCCAAGAACCAGTCTTCAATATTTATCCCTCCACAATGGGCGGTAAGCAAATTAAAAAATAAACCGAAATAATAAAATATAGATATGTTTATATCACTTTTCAATATGAATGAGCGTGTGTAATTACTTTAAAATGGAATATAGAATTATTCTATTTAATATGAAACAGGAGGAATTGAATTATTCTAAAATTACAGTTACCTTTTACCGCGCACGTGAATATTGGGTATTGTCGTGTAAATTAATTATATCGCTGGAAAACAGGAGTTATATTGCATGACGTCATCTACGTGCGCGCACGTATAAACACGTAATTTCCTTCCGATCAATTTAGATTTCCATGATGATAGAAACGTAATTCAAACCTCCTCCCCACCCTCCCGTCACACGCGTGTTGTTATAGATGGCAAATATCATATGCTGCCGACCGGCGAGTTGATGATAATCAATATTACGCGAAGCGACGCGCAGATGACGTATCGGTGCAGAACGCATCACCGGCTAACTCAGGATACCGTCGTCAGCAGCAATGTAGGGCGGCTGCAACTGACTGGTGAGTATGTCATAGATTTTTCTCCTTGTACATTCGGAGTATCCAAGCTTGTTTTGCTTAATCGAATTATTTTGTAAGGGAGGATTCCTTGATCCAATTTTAATTGTGTATCCGGTTTTTTCGTATAGTATTATAGTTAAAATATATCAGAGTATTGTTCATAATTTAATTATATCAAATTATTATTTATATCTAAATCATAACTTATTAATATTCAGAATTATATTATGTTTATAATTAAAAAAATAGGAAAATTAATTTGCAAGCATTAAATTAAAAATTAAAATTTTTATTAAAGTCAAATTCGCTGGAAAAAAGTTAACAAATTTTAATTAACAGAAAATATGGTTATCTTATTATTTTACATATTATTTTCGATTATTTTCTCCTCTGAAGTTTATTTCGTGGAGAACTATTTTCTATCGCTCTAATTACTCGCGAAAACAATAGTTCGATATTTTCCTCGAGGAAATATTGGTTTTAAACTAGTCTATGAAATTGTTATATTCAAACATATTATGTTAAGAAGTCTATTCATTTCTCTGGATACTACAGATGTAATCTCATTGTTTTTATTATGTAACTATCTCGATTCAGGATTAATTAGTTGACGGAAAATGGGTTCGATTCCGTTCGGTCGCTCCATCATAGTTTCAAATACAAAGATGAATTTATTTCGACAATTATTAAATTTTTCAAAAACGTAAACAGAGCAGAAGCCTTGGATATCCGTTGTGCTTGTCGAACGGTAAATTCCCGTTCTGCCTCGAGCTGAACGTATAGCGGACGTATGGCGGAGTTTAATTAAATGTTTACTTTACCTGAACCCGATTCGATCGATATCGCAGCAATTATATTTCCCATTTTTTTCATTTGAAATGAAAGCAACTAAAGAAGAGCGGCGAAAAGGGAAAATTTGTCCCACAAATCGAGAGCACGATACATCTACGTTATTGAAATTTTTAATAAAAATTTTAGTTTTTAATAAAAATAAAGTTTCGGAGCTCACAAAAGTACGTAATTATACACGAATATTTATTTATATTATAAATATCGCCGACGTGAGTCGCCATTTAATGTCCGCGCGATCAAAAAAAGGGATCGTCAAGAATCAAGGCATCATCAGAGTAAATAATTAATTCCAGGGAGCATCGTCCTCGTTTTTACGCTATTGCAATTTGTTCCCTATCGTGTCGAGCACATTAACTCGGATCTTATCTCGCGTTAGCGGAGTGGTCGCTGGGGAAAGAAGATAAAAACAGTGCGTTTAATGGCCGGCGTGAGATCCGAGCGACTTCTTCGACAGCGCGCGGTCGATGTTTAATTAGATAACGGTTAAAGAAGCGATGACAGTATGGCCTTATGTTACTAAGAACTGAATAAATTACTGAGAATTGAATAAATGAGGGCGAAGAGAAGATAGGATGAAGGAAGTTACCCCGAGTGGTCCCGCTAATGACGTTTCTCTTCTTCGTAGGATGTCACATCGCGTTCGAAATTAAGTGGAACTTTAATCGCATCCGCACGAACATCAAGGGAAATGCAAATCATTGTACTTACCTTTTCTATTGCGATCTAGTGATGTCAATTCTTCCGAGATCATTACAAATACATCATCCGTCTGTTGTTCTTATTTAATGTACACGATTGAAATTGATATCTCATATATCACGAGAAAACTGAAATAATGTTTATGATGGAATATTGATCATATTCTTTTATCAAAATATTCTCATTGTGAAATCTTCTCTTCGTCTTCCTATAGACTATATTCTAGATTTTCTAAAACTACTAGAAAACTACGGAAGAGAAAAAAGAGAGATGGAGAGAGAGAGAGAGAGAGAGAGAGAGAGAGAGAGAGAGAGAGAGA
>NW_012130069.1:1626170-1632332 GCF_000143395.1 Atta cephalotes | reverse complement strand
GAGAGAGAGAGAGAGACAGTGTGTGTTCAGAAACTTTAAAACTAGGAGGATCTCCTGTGACATCGCAAATTTCGGAGGACGTGCGACTTATTTAAAGTTTCTCGTAGGTTCGAACAGAACCGTGATTTTATGCGGTCGCTTACTTTCTATTCTTATATTATACTTGCAAGCAAAATTCTCCATGTTGCATTTGTAAAATTGCTTCGATCATAGACGCGCTTCGAATAATAATGCCAATTAATTAATACGGTTATTGCAAATTTTAAACCTTCATCATACTGCGTTTTAATAAGCAGTTGTTGTTGAATGAGTTTCTCAATTCGAAAATTAGTTATATTAGCTTGGCTAATATAACACGATTTAACCAGAAACGACACGTTTGAAATCTATAATCAGTACGCCGTAATATATTTCTAATCACACAAATATTTCCAACAAACATCAATTAATTATCGCCACAATTCGCTTGTGAGTTAATTACCTCATGTATCATTCGACGGCTTGCCGAATAAACGATATTCGATGAAAGCCTAGCAGCGATATACAGGCAGGATAAATATTTGTTCAAAGCAAGCTGCAAACGCAGAAGGGAACGAATAGAATTAACCTAAAAAAAAAATGCTGCATCAACCGCTAATTTCAGGAATAGTTCGGGTTCTTTTTACATTTCCGAAGTTTACAATACAAACAGAATAATATTAACACAAAATAATATGAATTGTAATACAACAATTACTATCGCATCAATATAATTATTCGGTAATTATTGAAATAATATATGATATTATATATGTATACATAATAACAATGAAACAATGAAACAATTTAAACTGCAGCGTATCATCGATATGTCGATATTGACAATTAAATGACGTTTTATAATTTAATGTTATCCTTGAGAGGAGAATGAGATGCAGGATGGAAACTAACGGGGAGAGTAACGCATAGCCGTTTGTGTGCCGCCGCATAATCAGGCAAGAAAAACTGATTCGACGTGCCCGAGCAAGAATATCTCGGTGGACGTTAAAAAATTCACGGGTTTCAATTTTCCAGGAACGTACGCGTTCGCGTTCATGCACTCGTAATAAAGCCCGCCGCGCTGGATATCTTCCACCGTAAGATAGAAATTTATGCTAAGCGCACTTAGGTAGTTAATAACTTAATAATGAAGTTCAGGAGAAATTTGATCGTTTGCATATTTCGACGCGCGCCTTCGGACCGCCGGTTGGTTATATACCTTCTAAATTAACCAAAATCTCGATGTACAGTAGTTTTCCCGGAGTAATGAGGAAACTTTTCGGCGCATTATCCGAAGCGAACGTGTAAATCCCAGCAGGAGGCTCGCCGAAAATTTAGAGAGCCAGCGTATAAAGTTAACATTTACCGCGCAATTTCGGGGAAAGTAATAACGCACGATCGTGAAACGATTCCGAGACAAAATTCAGCGATACACATGAGTCGTATACATATATCTCTTCGTAGAGCGTATACATATATCTCTTCATTCACGGAAAGAACAGTTTTGTTGAAGTATCTAAAACTTTAGCTATATACAAATTTTAAAATAATTTTGTTTGGTCTATTAAAATAATTATGTATAGGAGGCTTAAACTGGTTGCTAAAATATTAAAACTTTTGCAACATTGCCATCAACGTCTTAAATAATTGTTTTGCAAACAAAATTATTTTTAAATTTGAAATTAAATTTATAGATACTTTAACAAAGTTATTCTTACCGTTTAATTCTAGATTTCGATATTTGAATTTTTTTTATAAATGTAGTCTCTTATGAAAAGACACTGAATTTTAAAATTGTGGCAGGAAATTCAAATTAGAATATGAAATTTATATTATTGTTTAATTTTGTTTACTTGAGTTTTTACTTTTCTGAGGTTTATATATTCTACTGAATCTGATCGCTAAATTCTGATCGCTAAATTAGATCACTAAATTCTTTCTCTTTGGTAAATCGAAGAATCATAATTCTTCGGAATTGCACTGATCAAAAACGTCACAAGTATAATGTTATAATTAATTAACACCAACATTGTTATTACTCGCATTGACATTTGCTATTAATTTTAATCACATTGGGAAATGCGCGCGAGACAGCGCGCATATACAGTTACTGTATAAACGTATCTCACGTAAACGATAAATGTTTTTGTCGCAACGTACAAGAGGTATGTATGAACGCTCGCGGCGAGTATTCGCCGCCGTAATCCAGCACATTAATTCCCCGTTAAATGTAACAGCACGTATGTGCGATGCTGTCCACACATCATTTGATCGCGAAATAACACACGTGCCGAAGAGGAGGGCACTTGAGTATCTATGGACGAATCAATAAACCACGCTGCATTTCTACCGCAGATATGCGCGGGGGCTAGATTGAGTGGCTTTATTTTATTTAACATAGCCATGGCGAAATAAAAATACCTACATTCGTAATGGGACAAATGGAATAATTGTAGCGCGCCGCATCATGTTTGATGTGTCATTAACCAGCGCATTTTCATTCTTGCTGCGAACGCGTAGCCCGAATATATTTAATTAATTTATAAATTTTCATGCCGTGTATAAGAAAATCTGAAATTTCGAGCGAAGCGAGATTATTGTAGACGAAATGCTGGACGCGAATTAGGAACGCGAGCGATTTACATGATACAGTTTCGGCGGAGTGCTAGCGAGGAATATTGTAGCCGTATGCAAAAACTTAATTAACAAATGCGATTTAATTTTTATTTTTTTAATTATGTTACTTTTGTGATTTTATTGCGAACATAGCGGCAATCGCATTCGTATGCGTGTTACATACGAATTTCTTTTTTTGACATAACGTTTTAATTTATTTCAACGCGGACTGATGCGCTCTCAAAATAAAACAAGAAAATGTTGCGAAATTTCGTTAATGCTCGACGCAAGTTTCGTGCAGGAGTTCGCTCGACATTGTCGTTCGAGCGGAACGTAATTTTTCCGACGTTTTGGATAGCGCGTGACGTAATTTCAAATTCTCGCCAAAGCACGGAGATATATCGTCGTTATCTAACGTGGTTCCGCTTCGTAGTGCACCATGTCGTAAGACGTGGCGTTATCTGCGACCATAACTCCCCATTAAACGTCGCGCTGGATGCGTGCGCGGAGCCCCTGCCTTTTTTTCTTTTTGTTTCCTCCATCCTCCCCCTCCCACCCTCCCTGTGTTTCACCCGTCTCTCGCCGCCCGAGATCCCGCATTTCCTTCCTCTCTCCGCGGACAGTAACGATTTATGAACATATTTTCCGCGTATCACACGGCAAACTTGCCCGGAATCGATCCTCGAACGAGCGCCGGCGACCCAATAGCGTCCCACGATTTAATCTTCGATTTTGCGCTATAATTGAATCTACGCGCACCGCTTGTTTCTATTTTCAGAAATTCGAGGCTCCATGCCGCCTATAATAAATGAGAAACTGGTGTACATGTCGGCTCGTCTAAAGGACACCGTCGTGATCCCTTGCGTGGCCTACGCCAATCCCACCCCGACTAACAGGTAAGATTTTTTTCGATATAATTCAACCACGTTCTCTCTCTTATTAATATTATTGTAGGTTAATCAATTATTAATTTCATAGATTTATTAATGTCGCTTATTAATATTATAGATCAATAAATTATGTTTAATTCTCAATTAAATTTATATTATTAACGAAGCGTATTTGCGAGGTAGAGACGATTCTTTCGCGTATGCGTGTGTATACCGGATCTCTGCAACCCGCGTACCGAATTTCCGGGTTTTCAGTAGTATTACCAATTTCGTAATTCCCATAATTAGATTTTAAATAGCATTTTTTTTTCCGTGCCGACCTCGTTCCTCTTCTCTTATCCCCCTTCCTTGGGGAGGGTTTGCGTTACGCTCAGATACGCAATTAAACGGTAAGCAGGCATTTACTTTCCGCCGTGGCCCAACAATGCTGTTAAGTAATCTGCATACAAAGTATGGTACGCTGCGCTTGAATTAAAGGCGATGCTTGAAGATTAAACAAGCCGCTTCGCTAAGCATCACATACGTCACATACGTCGCGATTGTGAAATAGCGATCACGAAATCCATATATAACGCGACGTCCTAGTGTGAATGGCAGTTAATAATGAAGAGCGATCGCGACGTACACGATAAATATTGATGATCCGATGATATTGAATGAAACGGACGAGACTGGCGTATATTGGGTTTCAATCGCACTTCCGTTTTCGTTACGCAAGAATATGGAGCGTAAAACTAACTACTGTGGGCAATTATCGGTTAAAGTTCGTTCACGTTGAAAGAATGCGCCTCGTGTTATCTTCATTGGCTCTGCCAGATACAGGAAACATCGTGTAACTTCTCCATGAGGAGTTTCGTTAATGCCATTTTTCCAAGAGGAATTAAAGAAGACAGGAGAATGTAGTTAATTGGATGAAAATTTGTATAAAAGTCGTTATCTTTGTTACGCGAGAACTCGGCGGAAAATAAGGATAAAATAAAGATAAAGACTTATTATCTGAAATAATATGTATTACAGAATCAAACCGCACCTGTGCGTTTAATAATGTTTTGCGTTATGTTCTCACGAGAGCGATGCCGCGCACGACAGCGCCAGGTGATGAGGAAATTGGAATCTTTGTGCAAACGGACGAACACACGGACGGTGTTTATTCGCTACTAGACGCCTGTGTCTCTATTTTCCTTATATTAATGCTAATTTTAAACATAGATCCGCGAACGGAATATTTCGTGCAATGTGAGCTTCACGCGCGGGAACGCCCACGCGAGTTCATCGACATCGCGGACTTTCTAGTCCTGGAAGACCGGAGGGTAGGTGAACCGAGAGGTGAACGAGAAAATAGTTATGAAACGAGGATTTTCTTCTTCTCTGCGCTCCGACTATTAAATATTACGTTAACTTTTACGGATACCATCCTTTTCCCGCTCGTGCATATTATTAGCTTGCGGATGTATTACATTTATCTCACGAGAAACGAAGAAGAAACAGCAAACGGAATGATAACGCGTACGACTGGTATTTTATGTGTTGGACGACAAAGCTTTTCAAGCCTGTTGATTATCTGCGAGACAGAAAGGATTTTTCTGTTCTAAGCTCATTTTATATCCCAAAGAACACATTAAATTAAGATAAAATCAAAATAACTTTATTTTAATGTCATGAAAGTCACAAAGTGATGATTTTTTTGTTACAAAATTTGATTGCTTATTGACGTTAAGAATCAAAGTAAAATCATTTTAATTTTTTATTGACTTTTGTGTATTCCTTGAAAATTGTGTAAGCGTAAGTCTCGAAATACAATAGGTGTACTAAGTTTTAAGAAAATGACTAATTATAGTTGAGTATTTTTCTCATATTCGACTGTAATTGATTAATTCCTTAAGGAATATATATCAGTTGCACAAGTTTAAATGGATACCATCAAATCACAGCACAAAAAATTGAAATGCTCCCTAGGTGGAAGTCAGTGTGATCGGCAGTGGGCAATTGCAACAGTGTGCAAATGCTTCCTTCCTTAAGGCTTAAGGCTTACTACATGTATTATATTTCGAGACTAACTTGTAAGTGATTTTAATAAAAGTCTTGATTAATATAAGAATAATATTAGATATAATATAAGAATAATATTTAATATAAGAATATAAGAATAATATTTATTGTGATTGATCAATTCTTATAACTACGTTTTCGCGATTGAATAGAAATAGATCTATAGGTAATCAACGCTTAAAGAGTTTGTCGTGAGACGTGAAATATCAATCCATGTCAGGATCACGACTCACATCGATGCAACACCACGAAGAGAGCGATGAGAGGCTCTACGAAACTTGTTGCGTGGAGGGGAGCGTGTTATTACAGCGGATTACGCGATTAGCAACTAGTTTGGTCCCATCATTGATGCCGCGAGCACCATGCGAAGGATCGGTGCAATAATCAAACTCGGGTCAAATAGAAACACTCGGTTATTTGCCGTGTCGAGTAGTGAGATGCATTTAAATAATTATGGATGAACCGAAAATCGATGAACGCGAGTTGTTTAAAAGTCATCTTAAAGAGTCAGTGCTCCCTGTCGTCTCACTTCTCGCTTCGATTTTTGATAAGAATCTTCGCTCGCTTTCTTTCTCTCTCTCTCTCTCTC
>NW_012130069.1:1623221-1625100 GCF_000143395.1 Atta cephalotes | reverse complement strand
CACTGTTGGTCGTTCTTACATCTCCTCCCGGACTGCGGAGTGAAGCAAGATCCAGGACCGACTACGCTTT
The DNA here is from genome assembly GCF_000143395.1 of Atta cephalotes. Classification (NCBI taxonomy): domain Eukaryota; kingdom Metazoa; phylum Arthropoda; class Insecta; order Hymenoptera; family Formicidae; genus Atta; species Atta cephalotes. The sequence continues at coordinate 1,625,030 of NW_012130069.1, read as the reverse complement.
AACGGAGTTTCTTAAACCAACGTGGGGCCGGATCATCGCGTAAAGACGAAGAAGAGAGAGAGAGAGAGGGGGGGGGATGGGGAAGGGAAGAGACTAAATCGAGGGAGTTCTGTGAACGCGAGAGGGACGATGCCAAAGCTAATGGCGCGTTACGAGCAATCGCGGAAAGATGAACTGGCTCCATTCGGTCCCGATAAACTTTCCGTAGTGCGATAAAGGATCTTGAATTGGGATCGATTTAAATATCGTCGGTATTCAGATAGTTATATTCGATTTGTATAATGAGTAATCTCATTTAATTAGACTGATTTATCTGAAATATTGATAGCGGTTTTACATGTTAATCGATTTAAGCAAAAGGATTATTTAAACAATACATTTTATTAAAGTGAATAACAATTATCTTTTAACTTAACTTATTTAATTGAGATACAGCAGATTTAATTGGGATTTTCTTTTACATTTGAATTCTATTTTTGCACAATATTTAAAAGCAAGTTTTACATTATTAAAGAAACAACGTATTTCCAAGTCATTTAATTAAAGCGCGGAAAGTGCATATGTTTGAAATTTATTCGCGTCATATTAAAAATTCATGTCAATCCGGTTATACAAATACATATGCAAGTTCGTTAAATAGTCGACGCGAACAGATTCGGATCGCAAAAATGGCGGCAGCTTGAAATTTTTATTAGTGATTCCATTGCGACATTGGCGTCGTACTGACGGGATTGATAAGATGATAGAGAGGGAGGGAAATTATCTCCATCGAGATTTATATATTTACTTCTGTTAGAACGCTTCCCTGTATATACTGTAAAATCCATCTCTCGCGTGTAAGCTCAATAATGTACATGATATGCAAATAGAGAATAATGCTAATAAATCTCTTTAATGTCGCTTAATGCCACGAATTAATCGTAAAAGATAGACTATTTTGTCTGGATTAACATGTTCTTGCGCGGACGTCGATGCGCATTTCGCATTGTACTGACCACCGATAAGGTCAAAGGTCGCGCGTGCTCGCCAAGGATCGATTGGATTATCCTGTTTGCCAAGACTGGCTTAAATCGAGACAGCACGGGCTCTCCGAATTTTCAATTAAGACGAACACGGAGAGCTGGTGAAGTTATGCGTGATCTCGTTTGAAATTCGCAAGGGATCGATCTACGGAATTGCGCTATATTCGCATAGTTATGCAATAGCGTCATAGCATGCACTTCGGCAAAAATTCGCAGTGTTATCCTAAATTACAGTGTAAAAATGTAGATGTTTCCACTTGACTATATTTCACTGGAAAATATAGTCCTAAAAAATGGGGAAGTTAAAACACAAACACTAAATGGAATATTGATCTTAACATCACATGTACGAAGTAAACTTTCTGTGTGTAAAATATATTTACTAATAGCAGTAGAGAAATTTGCTAATACTAGTAGGGAGACTTTCTAATACTAAAGAGTAAAGAAAATGTGTAGATGTAAGTATTTCGATTCTAAATTTTTGGAATGTAATCTTACTCTAAAGAGTGTAAACTGAGTCAGTCTTGGAAAAGAGTGGCTCAAGTTTTTCTGTCTTTAAGTGTGAGATTTCACTCTTCAGAGTGAGATATACTCTAAAAGTTTTAGAGAGGGCACATATGTCTTAAGTTTAATTGCGAAATGCTCTTATGAAAATACCAATAATTTTATAAGAGTGGATTTATATTTTTACGCCGTGTTCTAAATGTTAGCGAAAGTAAGACTTGAAATAGTTTGAACCCAGATCGGTAAAAGTTCCTATTGTATATTTTTAAGATATAGTGAGATA
>NW_012130069.1:1621234-1623201 GCF_000143395.1 Atta cephalotes | reverse complement strand
AGATATATATATATATATATATATATATATATATATATTTAAAAAAAAATTGTTTATTATACATTATTAATGTATAAATGAACGTGATTTTCGAGCTTTGCTATGTTTCAATGATAGGAAAAATAACTGTAATGAAGAAATTCTATTGATTGACTTATAGATGCAAGGAAAATTTTTGAATCTTTTTTCAAAACTTTTACCAGTCTATGTCTTGTTACCAATGAATATTTTATTGACAATAAATTATAATATGTAGTAATATATTTTAACTGTCATAAATTTTTTTCATTTTTACAGAGCATTTCATTTGATCGCACTTGTCTTTTAAATAGTTTTTTCTATTTAATAAATTTTATTACAATTTAATATTTTATTTTTTGTGTCCGTAATTTTGATCCACCAATTTTTATGTTTCGATCTTATTCTTGTATAGCGATTCCCTAAATCTTTAAAAATAACTAGACAATAAATATTCCATTTCTAAAAAAAAGAGATCTTAAAAGTTAACGATTCTTGTCGGCGCGGCCGCAGCTATCTGAATAATCATACTGATGAAAGTGATGAATATCATTAAAATGCATGTTCTTGAAAAGTGAACGTTTTGAAAGCTTGCCAGGGTACGTATCTCGTCGCGCCGTGTATATGCGTGTATAGAAGCAGAAACGGGAATATAGTCGCACGGTATGGATATATGAATAGCAAGGGGAAATGCATTCGGTCTTTCCCGATGAAACAATAGTTATTTTGTGGTAAGCGTGTGCGGTGAGGAGATACCGTTTCGGACAGGCACCGGCGCGCATACATGAGCGCAACGTTTTCGAAATCTCGTCGGTTAGGTAACTACAATAATAACATCGTTGCTTTGACGAGCGCGGAAAATGGTAAATTTGCATACGCATTCTGTTGAGAACATGTGAGTAGCGCGGAGCGATGCGAACGCAATTGAGTTTCTGCGAATGTCTGCCTACATCGTCGATGCTTTCACTTGATGGCTGCCTGATAATGACGGTCCTTGGAAATGGAATCGAATCGAATTGGAATACACTATATGATGGAGAATTTTGTTTCTGTTTTCTCGCGTAGGTGGTACTACAATAGGAATCAGAGGGAGGAACCGATCGAGGAATCGTCAGGCCATTACGTGGTGCGTGACGGCTCCTTGATTATCCAGAGCGTCGAGGAGAGTGACGCAGGCTCTTACATGTGCACTGCCAGCAATTCTGAAGGCAGCGAAACTTTGGAGATCAGACTAACAGTGTCTGCACCACTGAGTGTTCACGTACAACCGGCGATACAGACAGTTGATCTGGGGAAATCCGCCTATCTGGTAATCAATCATTGTCAACATCGATTTATCCGAAAATAAATAATGCTTGTTTAATGTAGGAATACGTTGAACAAAGAAAGAGAAGAATGATATTTCGAGGGATTTCTAATATCATGAAGGATAGAAAAATAAATAAATATTATAAGCTGATATTTAGATGCCATTCTTATTTCAAGATTTTAATTTTTCGACTTTCATGCTAATTTTCCAAACATAAGTTCTCAAGTCAGACGAGCGATGACCCTAAAAAATTTTCTATAAAATAGGAAATTTATAATGTTAACAATTATATTAAAATTTAGTAAATAAACAAATTAATGCATAAATATAATCAAATTCATTATTTTTATTTATATAGGAAAGCTATAATTATAAAACAAATAACAATACAATTATTGTAGTTCTTGTATAATACTTGTTTTTGTACAACTCTAAAAATAACATAAATTTTATTAAATTGATATTAATTTTTTTAAATTTTAATTAAAAATGAAAGAGAGAGAGAGAGAGAGAGAGAGAGAGAGAGAGAGAGAGAGAAGAGAGAGTACTTATAAGTATATATATATATTCTACAAGAGAGGTAGATAGACTCGCTACCAAAGTTAAATTAAATTGTACTTACTTAACTTTAAAAATTATA
>NW_012130069.1:1605924-1621214 GCF_000143395.1 Atta cephalotes | reverse complement strand
GAGAGAGAGAGAAAGAGAGAGAACTTTTCAAAGTAGTTATATATTAATATTCTCAAGAGAGGTGAATGACTCGCTCCAAGTAAATAAATTGTATCTCTTTAAAAATTATATATGTACATAATGCATTTATTTTTGTCTCAAACAAAAGCTTAGAACTTAAAAATTAATTAGAAAAATCCACAAAAGTTATCAAAATTTTAGCAAAATTATTCTTTAAAGATTTTATTATATTTTTGAAGAGCGAACAGCTCGCTTCGTCAAGAAATCGAAAAGTTAAATAAATATTTTAAAATACGATTTTCTAGTTAGTTTATAACAACTTAACTATATTTAAGACGTTGCAAAATATAAGAACTGACTTAATATTTTATAGAATCTCGAGAATCTTACTTTAGAGATCAATTTAGATAATCTATAATTCAAATTAAATTTTCGAAATCCATTTATAATAAGGAAGTGTAATTCCATTTATAATTTTTGGCCATGCATTTTAATGTATATATTCATTTTAGTATAATACATTTATCATATTCCGATAAATGAATTGATAAGATATCCGTCTCAGAAAATCGATAGCATGTTCAAATCTGGACTAATGTAATATTTTTCATAAATTCTTTGCTTTAAATTTTTTATTTTAAGATGATTATTATTGGTTTGATAATCAATGTGGTTTGTAATATTATCTCTAGCAGTTTCAATTTACGATTGCATTTCAAATTCAATAAACTGAATCAGCACGCAATTTATAGGAAAATATATTTGAAAATTTACATATATGAATATTATTAAGCATCAAAGTTGAATATAGGATTTTTTTCTCTGAATTGTATTATTCACTTATCGATTAATTTTCGACTATTATTATTTTTTATACATGTTTTTATTCATTTTATTTATGATGGTTAAACTGTTTCTCTTATATGTATATAGATAATTAATGAAATGATAGAACGTCCGAAGTTTTTATCTTGCATCTAAGTTTAAGGATATAAGAATGTCTGACAGATCACTTATAAATATCGGACACTTCAATTACTGTTATGAATATTTACCGCGACGTTTTCAGTCATGTGTAAATACTGTAAAGCGCTGTCGATGACGCGGGAAATGAATCTGTACGTGCCGGAAATTAATGCCAGTCGTAGTGTGAGGTGTGTGATTCGAATATATTTTCAGGAATATAGAGATCTGATTTTTCTCAAGAAGCTCACGGTTTGCGGATTCGAGACGAGATGATATTCTCCTTCGTTTCCGCACGCCGGGCGAGATCGCCGGGCAAGTCCCTTTCTTGATTCTCATCAGTTTCTTCCGTCTAAACTCCTTTGCAGACGTGCACCGCAAGTGGATTTCCGCAAGCGGCACTCTATTGGCTGAAGGATGGCCAGCCATTGAGAACGGGTGCCCGGGTAAGGACGGTCTCCAGCGAGCGTATTTCCGTGACGTCGGTCGCGAGAGAAGACCGCGGCATGTACCAGTGCTTCGTGCGGAACGAGTACGAAATGGCTCAAGGAATTGCGGAATTACGCTTAGGAGGTAAGACATTCTGACATCGTTCTAGATATACAATAGTATATGTCGCGACGTCTTAATGTTTGCTCAAGATAGTCATGCCATCATCCGGAGACTCGAAAATCTTAGAATTGTTGTAAGATTGGCTGATCTCGCTCTCGGTGACAAATTAAATATAATTAACATATTCGACCGTAAATAGTTTAAAACTGAATTATATTCTAAAATGTCTATATATTATTATTTACAAAATTGTTACGCGGAAAAAAGTTTGTTGAAATGAAAATTCAACTGAATACAGTAGTCTGAAAATTTAGCTTATAGATAAAGATCTAGAAATAATTTTGTTGGATCATTAAAATAATTATGTAGAACACTCTAGATGGTTATTAGAATGTCAAAACTTTTCGTCATATTGCTTGCATAATTCATTCACTGTTAAGTCTGTAATGTCAAATTTAATCTAATTTAAGTCGCCACTGCTCCTATTTAATGTATCGTTATTTTATACTAAAAGAATGGTTAAATTTGACATTATATGATGTCAATTTGAAACTATATAGTATCAAATATGTATATGTATGTGTATTGAATAATGTATATTTATATATAAATTAATAGATTGAACAATATATACTTGAGCATTCTATATAATTACTTTGACAAAATTATTTTCATATCTGTATCTAGTTCAATTTTTAGATATTTTAGTAAAACCGTGCAAATCAACAAATTCATAAAATAGTATACAATAATTATTATAATGATCGAGTCATTTTCAACGAATTTTCTCGTCCCTAAATCAAATTATTCTTATCGCGGTAACACATCTTATACATAGTTTATTATTTAATTATTTATAAGTATTTATATCTTATTAACGCTACGATTATTTATCGATCTGAATAAAAAAAAGCCTTTGTTTATCTAGCAATCGATAACGTTTTGCCGTTAATACTGTAGAATTCTTTCTCTATACGATTCACCATTCGCGTGCCATTTTATCGTAACGCATTTTCCATCAGGAAGTAGCACGACTTCCCTACAGGCTACGTGCTATTTTTGCGGGGAAGTGCCCTCATCTTTCTTCCGATTGTGGTTTACGGAGCGTGTTCCCATCTGTGGAACGATAATCGTGATCTCGGTTTCGATTAACTCCGGTTGAGTTTCGTTTGCAGCAACAGCAGCAAAGTTACGCCAAATCGCATTACCTTCAACAATAATTATTTTCCGTTATCTAGCACACTAATTCTTATTTTATTTTAGAATTATTATATATAAATGTAATAGAATATTATACAGAATATTGTATTTAATAGAATATTTAACGATATATTTACGATAGTTGTTATCATCATTGCTGATCGGAAATGTTGTTTAACAGCAGATCGAGAATGCATTTAACAATTCTCGCTCGCACGTTTATTACGGGGAAAAAAGAGAGTTCGGACGAACGATCGCGTGTTTGGCGAACTTGATCAGAAACTTGGTTTGCTCGCGGTTTGAAAATGTTGGTTAACGGCTGCGGAACTCGGTACATGTGCAGAACAGGGCTGCCTGTTTGCGCAGCGTTCCCTCCGTAACGTATTTTCCATCGGCTGGTCGTTTCGCCGCGGGATACGTGCCATTTTTGTACGAAAATGGCCTCGTTTGCTCTCCCGCTTGCAAACCCCCGATGTGAGACCTTCACCGTCGCGCATCAATGTCCGATGGACAACCGCACGACTCGCGAATTTACCCTGGAATATAATAAAAGCGATTTACGATAGGTTTCACCGATAACATCGCAGCCAAGCATTGGACGGATCACACGGTAACATATGACACGTGGAACATGTCCGGTAACTTAGAGCGCGATGTGTTTCATGTGAAAAAACTCTCCCTCTGAAATTCCCTCCGGAATTTTTCGCCAAAAACCATAGTACGATTTCGACACGTTTATCGGCTTATTCATATTTAAATTATTCTGTTATTGCTATTGAAATTCCATTATATTAATAATTACCAGTCGACATCAGCTAAAAATAATGTAATATCAATGATATAATTTTGCATTCACGACAACATAGATGTAACATAACACATGGTGCTATATAACATTACATTGGTGAGTGAGAAAAATTCTAACATGATATTATGTTACTTTTAGTAGACGTTGATTGAGATATAGAGATTACATTTTTAATTAAATGTTTAACGACACTTGTTGGTATTTTTATTCGCAAGACGGTATTATTTTTCAATTAGATTTCGAGATATAATTCCAAAGGTAGTCCTTCCAGAGCTTTGAGTTTTTATTTTATACTGCTTCCACCTCGGGAGGAGAATATTGCTGCTGGCAAGGAAAAGCGTGCTGAGTTTCGTGCCGTTCTTACGAGCGATTTGTACATTTCTGGAAGTTCGTACGAGCTTTCGCGGCCATTAACCTTTATACGGCCGGCATTTGGTAACTTTTATGACCTTTGAAAGTTTAAATTTTCTTTCAAAATCGCTTATAGCTCACGCTCAGCTACCGTTCCCTCGTCGGAAACAAGCGTACCGATCTTGGACGCCGTGTACAGTTTGTTTCTTCCTCCGCTGTAATCCGAGTTCGGATATCACGCGCGAGCTAAAACTACTTTCCTTCTTCCTTCTTATCCTGGTTTTCTCTTAGTTATCGAGTAATTTTACCACTAAATTTCTCTTCGGACAAAAAGTATCCGATAAAATATTATAGTATTCTATTAGAACTAAGTTTTCAGACATGTTAAACTAACATAATTAACGGGAACTCTATAAATAGAATATAAAGATAAAGTTAGAAGTACAAGAATTATTAAAATTAGCTAAAACCGATTAGCATATCTAATATCTTAAAAAAAAAAGAAACGAATTCTATAATATTCCTTGATATGAAAGAGAAAAATAACATATAATGTCAAGAAATGCAGGAAAAGTTTCTATAACACAATAATATCATACAAAGTACGTATACTGCATATGTGATATTTTCTTTATTTCTGTACGAAATTGTTTTCTTTATTTCAGACATGTATAAATTTTAAATATATATTTACGCTTATTTTTATATTTTATTTTTATATTTTCGTACAAATTTATACACAATCATTTTTTAAAAATAAATATAATTTTTTAAATCATTGTTCGTTTAATCAGGAACCAATGACAAGGACGTAGTGATTATTGGTCTTTCTTTTGGTTTTGTTTGTTTTTTGTTTTATTTACTTTTCATTATTTTTGTTTTTATTCTATATTTTTTATATTTTTATTTATTTTTTGTTTTATTGATTATATATAAAACTGTATATAAAACGCATTAAAAAATCAATGTATATACGTGTATGTAATAATTTATATCTATATCTATATCTATATCTATTTGATATCGTACAGAAATATAAGAAAAAATAAATACAAACATTTTTTTTTTAAGTTTTTCTGTATATTATATCTTTTAAAAAATATACTTAAAGAATATACAAAATAAATAAAAATATTAAAAATAAAATAATAAATAATTAAAAATGTTAAAATCAAAATAACATGAATAATAACAGAAATAAAAAATAGAGCCAGTAATCACATATGTCTTTGTCATTGGTCTTACAAAGATTGATTTAAAAAGTTATTTATTAAAAATAACTGTTGTGTATAAATGTGTTGTGTATATGTATGTAAAATGCATCTGGAAACGAGTATAAATGTGTTATAATTTACTTAAGTCTGGTTCTATAGAATGCTTTCCAACGATATACACAATTTAACACAGTGAATCATCAACTTTGTTATTTGTTATCAATGTTAAACAAAGATGAAATGATCACTGTGTTACACTGTGTTATACTGTGGTTCTTGCTGGAGAGCATTAATAATATATCTCGTATTCTGTATGTACTTTGTATAATGTATAATGTTTTTCACATTTTTCTGCACTTTCTAGCACTATAAATGTTATTTTTCTCTTTTACATACATAGAGTGTTAAGAAACACTGGATTAATTTTTTGTTCATCAACATCCAGATATTTATTAATAATTGGATTCGTTAGAAGATAACAAAAAATGATGCAGGACGACAACGCAGCGAAACCTTTTTTTTTACGGAAAAATATTTTATCATTGAAATTACGTCATGAAGAATAGTTGCGCACTAATTTCTACATTATGTCAACAAAATATCATGTAATCGCTATTCATACCTATAGTAATGAAGCCCGTCGTTCCGGTTACGACGACGGATAGAAAATTAGTAATTTACGTCGTCCAAGTTCAGAGCCGGGTGCTTATTACCTTGTCATTAGGATTCTTCCCGTCTCCATGATTTCTAAGCTGTAGGGGTATAGAGTGTACATTAGGTTGGGATCGCCCGCAGCACGATAGGATAGTTAGTACCTACTACCTCTGGATTTGCATACGCTAACGAGATTCCTGCGGTTTTGCCGATGCTTTGCATGCTAGCCGCGCGCGATTTCGCGGAGCAACGCGACCGACTACGTCTATTTATTATGCGTCATAGATACGTCGGGGTATGAAAGCCGGTCCGTGGGAACATCTCGGCGAATTTGCGAATTTTGCCGGCGGTCCCTGACCCTGGATGGAATTACGCGAACGTGATATCTTGTCTGTTATGATTATGGCATTCTCCCGTTTCGTCAGAGAGGAAAAGAGAGAAAGATTTACTTTGTCGCACTTGGAAAACGTATAACCTCAGAAAAATATATCGCTCATGTAAATCATTCTTTATCGTGCCGTTTATCCGAAATGGTCATTGGCATTTCGCGTAAACTTCAATCTGGAATATGACCTCGTTCCAGCATAATTTTTGTTGCCAACCGTTGCTTGACCGTTTTGATGGCCTGGAAACATTACTGCGTTTCGGCAATAATGTTTCCTGAAATTTAGAGAAAACAAGTGGCGGCCCGACGCTAACTAATATTCATTAGAGCGTAAGCAAATCATATCAATCTTCATAATTACACGTACTCGGGAAAATATTTTTTTTTTTAATATTTTATTATTTTGGACACGATATTATAGAAAGCGTAACAAGAACTGTGTGCAAACGCTATGCAAAACAGAGACACATTATTCGCAAAATTGTACCTGATACGCGATAAATTATATCTGATACATGATAATATTATTTAATAATCGTTCATCGAGACAATGCTCAAAATGCAATGTTTTTCTCTACTGTTGACTCCTACAGATATAGGGAAGTGAATTTGTGTTTTAATGCTATCGAGTTTTTATTTATACAAGTCTTTATTTATACAACGAGAGAGATTTTTGCCGCAATAATGTATTTCATGATATTCATGTTAAGGCGCGCCGCGATCTTTAATTTACGAATCTTGAGAAACATGGTAATCTGAAATTTCCTCTCGCCAAGAGTGCCAGAATAGCGGGGAATAATCAGTCAACCTAATTGATAATTTACAAATGGCGGCTCCGCGTAGTCTTTTAATTACACGAGCGAACTGCCGAGCCTCCGATACTTGCTCCGGTGAGTTTCAACTTTTAACTATCGAGTTAACTCGCATTAAATAAATAGTACGCCTTTTTCCCCACCTTTCGCGCGTTTTCTTGAATAGAAATCGTAATAATTCCTACAGAATGAAATCTTACAGTAATATTTTAATAGCGCGCGATATTAGAAAAATTACAACAATATTGTACAATATCGAAATTATAATATTTGATTGGAAATATTGCAACAATATTGTGAGATATTGTAACATCAATATTTTGTAGAAAATATTGTAATATATTGCTGCAATATTATAATTCAATAGATAAGTATGCGACCCCGCTACAAGATGGATTCACTTCTCTCTTCAAAAAGAAAACGCCCAGAAATCCTATAAGAAATATACAAATCGAATTGACGAGTCTCTTAGAGGTTTCCAAACTCTTTCCGGTGTGCTTTCTGGGCTCCCTGTTTTTGAAACGTAACTTTGTTGCATGTATTTTGAAAAGTGATGCTAATCAATAATATTTTAACGACAAAAATTTATTTATTGAAATATTGTATAATCTGCTGCAATGTTTTATGAAATATTGCAATCTTTTAAAGTAATATTGCTGTAATATTTCGCGCTAAATAAGTAAAGGGAAAGAAAATATGTTACGTCTTTGCCCAAATTATATTGCATCTCTCAATTTGTACCAGCATAAAAGCGCATTCTGAAATAAATATTCCTTATCATAGATATTCATCAATATCGATATCAATATTGCCAACGGCGATGAAGGGATTCCTTCTTTCGGATGAATACGAAAACTTTTGGTAAAGTTAACATTATCTCACAGCCAGTATGTATCCGTGCCGCAAAGTTTACGAATTTATCATTTTAGGAAACTGAGAAATGAGAAGAATTTTGCGTGTGCCGCAAAATGACGGTCTGTTTATTTCATTACATTGATCGCTATCTATCATAATTTTTTTGCTGTTTACGAATTAACAATGTAATGATATTGTTTTCTCATTTCTGACATTATTGATAAGATATCATCCGTTATTGGGTTTTCTGTTTCTATCCAAACGATTTGTAGATAACTCCGCGGATCGACGGGATATTGCAACGACAATTGGCACAGTTTTTTATTTGGATTATTTTTAAATGGCTTTCAGTCGACGGGAGATATCGTCAGGTCGCGAACTTAAATTCGTGATGGTTCGCTTTCACATTCGACAATCGATTTGAACGTTCGTATAAAAGAGAGGAGCAAAAAAAAAGAGTGTAGAAATGTATGGAGGCGGCTATAACGCGGTGCGTTAGACACGGGGAAAAGGCGGAAGTACATTTGATAGGTTACAAAGGATAGGATTTGGCAACTTTGAGGTATGCGTAATCTCTGGCCGTAACGTCTGTTAACAGAGATCGCGCCACAGCTGGTCTACAGGTTTATCGAACAGACAATGCAGCCTGGTCCATCGGTTTCTCTGAAATGCAGCGCCGCGGGTAATCCCACGCCGCAAATTTCCTGGCTGCTAGATGGATTTCCGCTTCCACAAAACGACAGGCTCCTGATTGGCCAATATGTGACCGTGTACGGGGACGTAATATCCCACGTTAATATCACGACTGTAAAGCCCGAAGACGGCGGCGAGTACGAATGCATTGCCAGCAGCCGCGCTGGCGAAGCGAGGCACTCGGCGAGGCTCAATATCTACGGTGAGTCAATGCGAAAGTCAAAAGTCAGCAAATACGTTTTTCCGTAATTAAAATGCTGCAGAAAGCCATAATTATGACTTTGGTTGACAGTTGAACTCGATTACTTATTTATCACGAAACAAACGTTATTCCAGTCCTGTATCATTAAATATTAAACTTGCAGTTTGATCAAATCCAAAGGTGTCAGAATTGTCCTTTTTCGCTCGGCGATATTAAAAATCTGTTTTATCTATTTTTATTTTTTACTCGGCTCTGTCTCCCTGGAATCGAGAGAACAGTGAACTAGATTTCCTCCTGGAAATTTATAACTTTATGCTGTTTCGCGTGGCTGCAGCGTAACGAGCTTTACTGCTTTCTAATCTCAGGACTGCCATACGTCAGACCGATGTCGCCCGTTTCAGCGGTCGCGGGGAAGCAACTATATATCAAGTGTCCTGTAGCCGGTTATCCTATCGAATCGATAGTGTGGGAAAAAGGTAAGCATCGTGCGTCATTTCTGTTAATCCCCGACCGAATAACGGGGAGTTTTCCCGTTTATTCAATATTGCGGTGAAAGATACGTTGAAGTCTGTCATTGATCTCCTGCATTGATTGATCTGCATTCTCTTTCATAACAAGTATATCATGTGCAGTTAACTACTAGTATACACTGTTAAATGTGTGTATTATTAAATTCATAATGTCAGATTATATTTGGATTATTTTTCATCATATCTATAAGTCGCTACTGCTTCTATCTAATAATCGTTAATTTAACAAAGACGATCATATATTAAATTTGTCAAATTTAATATATCTTAAATTGAGTTAAATTGTGTTAAATAATTTAACTCAAGAAGATATATTAAATTTTATTCAAATTTAGTTTATTATTTGCTAAGTACATACGTTATGAATGATGTATTTTGAATCTAACAGAAATGGATTGATTTACATTTTGTCACAGATGAAAGTTAAAATAAAATATTATTTAACTCATGAGGTTATTGCTCCTTTGATGCTAACAGTATATCATGTCAAATTGCACCCAATTTGAAATATTTTTAACTATTTCTATAGATTACCATTATTTCTATCCAATGTCGTTAATTGGACTAAAACAATTTAAATTGAATTACTTAACTCAAGAAATGTATTAAATTTGATTTAAATTTAGTTTATTATTTAGCTAAACCGGAATTGTTCCTCATAAATTTTGATGGGTTTTGAATATATTACAGAGCAGTGATGCGCAATCTTTTTAAGGGTTATTTTTAGAGGACTATTTTCAGAAAGAGATAAACTCTTGCTTACCGCATAATGTTCATTTCGTTTTGCATAAAATAGAAAATATGATTTTTTACTATGAGTCGCACAAGTTGCGACAGGCTGACAGGTTGTGCATCACTATTGTAGAGCATCAAAAAATATTATATCCATTTTTTTATCTTCTTATTTCGAGGTTTAGGAGTCGAAAACAACCTCTCGAAAATAACGTATTTTTGCATTTTCAGCGAATATCTTCAAAACTATGAGGTATTATACATGAAAAAATACTTTATACAAAAGTTTTGTGACATTTTATATTCTTAATAATAACACCTTCATATTCTTTTTATATCAAATTTTTTAATTTATCTGACTATCCTTAAGAATTGTTCCAACCCTTAAACCTTGAGGTAAGCAGATTAAAAAATATGAGTTTAACATTTTTTTTTGATGCTCTATATTCAAAGCCTATCAAAATCGATGAGGAACAGCGTTGATGTTCTCTTGTAATTGCGTATGTTAATATGGATATCGTTTATTTTGAAACTAAGCAATTCAGACACAGAAATGGATTAATTTACATTTTGATACACATGGAGGTTAAAAACAACAAAATGTTAATTAATTCAAGGGATTGGGTTGATCCTATCTAACAGACTAGTTTATTGAATTTATGTTGCGTGTTTTATTATATGTTTGCAAATTAATTTATGCGGCTAAGGATCGATTCGAAAATGTGAAATATTTACGTCTCGCAGAATCAAGTATCGTTATTGGATATTTCAAAAAAATATTTTCGAATGCGAGAACTACCTTTTAATCGATGCCGAAACGTTGTTATCAGGGGACATAAAACTGCCTACCAACATGAGACAAAGAGTCGCCAACGGCACGCTGTTTATCGATACTGTACAACGCAGCGCCGACGAAGGCACATACACATGCACTGCCAGAAACAAACATAATTTCACGTCGCATCGCTCGGTTGAAGTACGTGTTCTAGGTAAGCAAACGTAGCCAACAGTTCTGCATAATTCCTCGCGATATTGAGCACCGGAATTTAAAGTGTTCATAAAATTAGCATTTGAAAATGAAGAGATTACTTTACGCGCGCGAGCGCGCACTCGCGAAATGAAATGATATATCGTTTCTTTGTGGATATATCGTTCCGAAGTGGAGGAAAAAGATATTTCGCGGTCTTGCTACCGAGATAATAATTTCTTACGACAATACTTTTAATGCGATTATATTGTTATATTTAATTGGCACAATTTTTACAGTACGATAACTTCATTACCTAATGGCGTACACAGGTAAAAGGTATAATACCTCTTCTATAAAGATACACAGTTTGTTTTAAATTAACGATTAAATAAACGGTTAACGGTCCGCAAAAAATCTATTAAAAAAAATCTGCACTGTTAAATTTACCATTTATACATATTAATTTCAAATTGAGTTATTTTTAATACGTCTTAATTTATAACTATAAAAAATGGAGTTAAACAATTTATATATAACTGAAGGAAATGTATTAAATTTGATTCAAATTTAGCTTATTATTTATTAAGCGCACATATTAACATGAATGTTGTTTATTTTGAAGTTAATCACAGAAATGGATTGATTTATATTTCTATTTATTGAAATTAAATATACAAAATATTATTAAAAGAATTAGATTACTATTCTTTTTTAATAAGCTAACAATGTGATAATAACTATCAAATGTTGAATAAGATTTCAATCAAATTGGTTTATTACAAATTTTTTGTTAATATTACATAATAAAAAATAATTTACTTCTCTAAATATTTAGTAAGTATATTACCAAGTGTAATAATATAATCAATTGTTTTGTAATAATTATTAAATATTTAGAAAAGTGGAATTATTTTTGCTTGTACATTTGATCGAAATTATTTTACTTGCATTTAATATAGCAAATTATTAGATTCTTTTTTTCAGTGCAGTAAGTTTTACATGAAGATTTAGTAAAAATTTTCGCTCGAAAAATCTATCATTTTTGCAATTTGCCTCCGCAATATCGAAGCGCGATTATATCACAGGCACACGTTAATATACATTCTCCCTTTGTCGAACATATTAACTATCCATTGCCTGGCGCCCCATCCGACTGTATTAATTGCAGCCCGTTTATATATAACGTGTGTGGCATGCAACGTTTGACGCGCGTTGCCGATTTTATCTTTACATAATGTTTCTATTAGGTTCATCAACCTAACTCTATATAGAGCGTTGTTTGACGTTGGGCAGGATTAATTAGTACGGGACAACATCGACCCGAGTCTTTGGTTTATCGCATTGCACATCGTCCCTCGGAATACATGGGTGCTTTTCGCACGAGAATTCTATCGATCCTATTGATCGTATATGCACGCGTCACCCGAATGTGAGTTGCGCGAAAATTAGGATAGAGAGTTTTGCATTGCTGAAGGAATATATTTCGACAAAATTTTTTTTTCACGTTGGACAATTACAGAGTAACGTATTTAATTTTTTTCGGTTTTGATTTTGATTGACTATTTCATTTCTACATCGCTCGACAATTACATCGTATAATTTGATGAAAAAAACGAGAAAAAGGAAGGATGTATAATGTTTAGATTCTGTTGAAATGCGATGGCACTGTGCAATTTTCAGCTCCGTCTCGCCCTGGATTTGGAAGCTTTCCTGAAATCGTATGGGATTTTTTCTGATGAGGAGAACAATTTTATATGTATATACATTTATTTTACTGTGATGCAAAACGCGCGTATTGCGCACGTTCATACATAAAATGACGTATAACGTTCCGGAAATCGCGCTGAAACTGAACTATTTTCGATTAGCTGTATTTTTGCTTAATGTTTAATATTTAATTTTGAACATATATTAAATGTTTCGGTAAAACACTCGAGTTACGAGCTAAAGCACGATTGAAATCATCACGTTACATATGCGGGACTTGTTTGAAATGAAATTAAACACATTATTTTTGTGCGAGAATGGAAAACAAGTGTCATTTTTCTTAGCTGTGGCCCGCAGCGCTTTTCGTAAAGCTGCTTCTATATAATTCGCAAATCATAAAATGTAGTTCGCAAAAACGCAGACGCGGAATTACGGATTACGTATTATTACGTATTATTACCGTACACAAGATACCGTACGCACAGGTGTAAATCAATCGCACGCAATGAATTGAATTGCGACAGCGTTGACATTTTAAAGTATTAACATTTCAATTTAAGTCAGATTAGAGAAATTTATTATGTATCTGAACACTTTACGAAAATTTACAAAAAAGATAGCTTTTTGTTGATAAATGAGCAAATACAAAATTCATTCTCGCTATTCTTTACTGTTTTTGTATTGTTCAATACAATCGTCACAGTGCAGAAGTTAAAGTGACGATCCAGATTACATATGGGTGCATTTCATTTAGTAATACAAGTCGACACAAATATCTTTTTATTTTTGTTACTCTCTGAATGTCAAGAAAGATAAAGTAATGTATCGACTTGTGTCACTAAATAGTAATAGAAAGTACCCATAAATCATTATTCGGAAAAGGTAGATTTTTTTTGCGTTTGCGTTTACGCACTACATTTTGGAATTTGCGAATTATGTAGAGGTAGCTTTCAGGTGAACGCGCGATTTCCGGCGACATTCGCGTGATACGCGTGCCAGGCGTACGCCACGCGTGCTGAAGACGTGTCCGGAAATGACCTATGCACAGAGCACAGCACCTCACTGCATCGCTCAAGCATTCCTCCTTTGCACGCGCTCGCCTAAACTGCTCTGTTCTACTCCACAATATTTTTATGTACTCGTGTACTTATGTACATAAAAATCCAGCTGCCACGTATGTACGTAACGTATTGTACATAAGACAGACGACGCGACGTACTACGTGCAGTTGTTGCACGGGGTATTACCGCAAAACATCTTTCGATCGTAATGTCTCCCCTGTACACATAATGGGGGATAACGTGCGCGACTTTTTTTTCCTGATGTTATGTAGTGGGAGTTCTATATTAAATTCGTAATACCCCGTGATGCGTGAAACAGTGTATAGAATTAAATAATAGATATTTAATAAATAATAATCCCCATGGTGATTGCAGGATATGTCAATTTTGCCGACGATAAAACATTGACTATACAATGTGTAAATAGCTATCTATGTTGAATGTTGAATGCAGGATTGGGGAATAACGCGTTACTTGTAACGCCGTTACTGTTACCATTTTTTTTCTTTTTTCAGTAACAATCGTTACTTTTTTTATATCTGGAATAGAAACGAACGTTCAGTCATTATTTTTACAATTACTTTAGTTCTCTATTATCTTTATATCTATTCTGTAGATTGTATTATTTTTTATCAAATAGAAATATTCTATTTAAATAGAAGTTAATATTAAAAAATATTTATACTTAAGTTGATTCGTCACTGAATGACTGATAAGTCACTGCCAATATTGAAAATAATTATAGTAGTATACACATGTCTAATATGAATTGTAAATTCTTTTTCAATAACTGGCAGAATATTAGAATATATTCTTAACAAATTAATATTTAAAAACCATGTTTGATAAAAATTTTTGATAAAATTTAGTTTGTAAATTACAATCTAAAGGTAAATTGTATTAATAATTAAAAAATGTTAATATAAAGAATTAGAAGATATTTTTTAAAATAATAATATAAAGAAATGCTTGTAGAGACTAGTTTAAAATTTTAATATTGATTATTTATATATTTAATATTGATTATTTATACACTGCAATTTTTTTAAATACCTTATTTTAATATTATAAAAAGAAAATCATTATTTTCTAATAATGTATTACTTGTTAAACTTAGTAACGAATAACGATAACGCATTATTTTTATTAAAGTAACGTTCTCTAGTTGAATGTTTCCTTCGAATTTCTGTGTTCCCGATCTACCAAAATTTTCAAACACGTTTGTTCAATGCGTGTACACAAAGTTTGTTTCGTTCTAAATACGGAGTTTACCGCGGAGATTGCGTCGGCAAACTGAATATTCTGTTGAAAATCACCGACGCGATTGCCTTTCATTAAAATTGCACACGTTCTTTCTCTCAATCCGCTGTCGATCTATAAACGTAACGAAGCAATGCCCTAAGAGCATCTCACGTCATGATATCGGATACGTCTGTTTAATTTGCGTTATTTGCATGAGAAATATTCGTTTGTCAACGAAAAATGTTGTGTATGATACATGATTTACAAAATTTTAAAATTAAAAAGCAAGAAAATCACATATCATTTTCACAAAATATTTCTCTCAATGTAAAATCCGTTTGCGACGAGAGAAATACGAT
>NW_012130069.1:1602371-1605331 GCF_000143395.1 Atta cephalotes | reverse complement strand
ATTTCGTATTTCTCTCGACGAGTGTTCTCTCACTTCCTCATTGCGATGCGCGAAATCTTGATTTCCGCCGTCAAGACCAAGTCAAGTCGATAGCCGCGAAGAGGGAGGATCGATTAATCTCATCACATCTCAGCGCATCGAATCTCGGATTGGTTTTTGTTGGTTTCTGACGTATGCCGTATCGGACGCGGAGTTGCTCTCCTCCTTCCCCGAACGGCCCAAACCCTGCCACGTAACACGTTGCTGCTGGAATCGCGCCGCTCTGAAAAATTGCTTTCCGTTCGAAGGCGCATCTGGCAGGAGCGCGGAGGAACGATTACGACCGTTTATTCTCCCCCACAAGTCCACAACCGTGAGCGAACCGGCCGAATCAATCCCATCCCTGATGATATTCCCAAGTCCCGACTAGCGACTACAACATCGTGATTCTCTAGTGATCTGAACTGCTTTGATGGAATGCCACCTTGTCTGTATTGTTCTTTCAGTGCCACCTAAAATCACGCCTTTCAGTTTTGCTCGCGATTTAAACGTAGGGGACCGTACTAGCGTACAGTGCGTAGTCGTGACCGGCGACCTACCACTGACATTCACGTGGCTCAAAGATAACGTCCCGATAGAGACGGTCAGGACGTTGCCGTCGTCGCAGGATGCGGGCAGCCGCGGTCGGTCGCCGGCCGGTCCTGGGATGGACGCGATCGACGCGATGATTAACGGGGGCCCCAAGCTAAGGGGCCCTGCCACCATGACCGCCTCCGGCCCCGGGCTTGACGAAGCGTCCTCCTCGTCCCAGAGAAAGAGCATTACCATCGGGATACATGACGCTTTTACCAGCGCCCTGAGCATTAGCACGATCGCACCCGCGCACAATGGCACGTACACCTGTCGCGTGACCAATGGCGCTGCAACCGTCGCTCACTCTGCACTCCTTCACGTCAACGGTAAACGCACACCGTTGGTGTAATAGACTGACCGACGACCGTGTTCCGGAATCGGTACTTGGCACGGTTACGGCGATCATTTGGGTCTTTTTCTCTTGTTTTCTTCTCTCTCTCTCTCTCTCTCTCTCTCTCTCTCTTTATCTTTTTTTCTTTCTTTCTTTCTTTCTTTCCTCTTTTCATCACGATCGAGAGACGCGTGCCCGCAACTCTCAACGCCAAATACACCGGCATCGTATTTCGGAACACGGAACACCCGGTCGGCGCTCATCGGGATGCCAACGACGACGTCGGGGGACGTGGAAGACTCGGATGAATTCGCGCCACGTCTTGCGGAATAAGATCGCGTCGGCGACGTGCGAGAGCGGATTATCATTGAGATTCGCGAGCTGAGGCTCGATCGTGATGGGACCGGACTGGCAATTTTCCAGTTCGTTGGCTGGTATAACGGCGATGGAAAGTAACTGATTGATCGGCACGTAGGGAAACACCAGTGCCGCCGGCCATCGTTTGTGCTCTCCTCGACGCGACGGCTCTGCTGGGCTCTGCTGGGCTCTGCACCGCGACGATCGATCAATCAGCGCGTCCGACCTCGCGCGATGCGTACCGTAATCAATTTTGTTTTACTTCAAGAATAAAAAGAGCAACGTCTAAATCGCTATTGGTTTCTGGGGCGTAATTCTGCGAAAGAGAATTACGCCCTTCGCGCGAGGCGTGTCGTGATTCGTTACATCGCCATCGTCGCGAGAGAGAAGCCTCATCGTTGTTCGCCGACTGTTTGAGCGCCGACTGCATTCCGGCTCGTCCACAATGATTTTCGATCATTGAGATTTAAGATCATTCGACGTGACCGTGTGTGTGTTTCTGCTACACGCAATCCAAACTGCACGCGTATCCAACTCGCCGGATCGGTATTTTCGAAGAGGACTTGGAAGGAGAAAAAAGAAAAGAATAAAGCACTGCCGCGAAAAAAACTATAATATCCGATTCGGCGTGTTGCCAGCTTTTTCTCAGATTACTTTCGATTTTGAATCGTTCTCTCTTTCTTTCATTCTTTCTCGTCCTGCACGCGGTTCTCTTTGCACGCCCATCTGCACGCTTTGATCGAGTTTTCCTGCAACCACTATCGATACCTATATGTGTATTATACGTACTGTATATAATCTTGGCAATGTCTTTAGCTCTCCCTTTCCTACGTATTAGCGTTATGCGAGCGGCCCAAAGTACTTGTCCAACTCACATTCGTTTTTCTCAATGTCATGAATTTTTTATTAGAAATCAAGTATCGACAATAAAAGCTTTGGAAATATATTTTAATATAATAAAGAAACGCGTTTTTTATGTAAATACTGGGCAATTAAATACTTATTGTTTATTTTAAGTGTTACATCAATGTTTTTAATACTTAAAATAAGTAATTAATCTTAATCGGTATTTTGAATTCAGATATTTTCTTCAACTAAGTTGTGAAAAATTGTTTACAACAAATATTTTTCACAACATTACACATACATACATTCATTGTGTCTTGAATTTTGACTTTTAAAAAGTTTTTTGATTAATTTTAAGCACAAAGATATATTAATTTAAAGTACATTGGACTCGCGAATAGTTAAGAAAATTTCGGAGCAAATACCGACTATGGTTAATCACCTTCCAGTATTAAATTTCTATAAGGGAAAACGAATGCGAAATTATATAAACACATTATTGAAAACTAGGGCATTTTTGACGTTTCGTTGCTTGTATATTCCTATTTATTATAGTATCTATTTACAATTAAACATCCCGACTGCGACATCGAGAGATCGTACAGAATATGGAAACCGCATGCAAGAAACGAGATTTTTCTTTAACGAAGTCGAGATCTCGATGTCGCAGCGAGACCGTAAAATTCTCGTACTGGTTTTCCTATTCGCACAGGTGTATGCATCGTCCAGCATTGGTATTCAAGAGACACGAGTAATGTTTTGACTGAATATATTACATTTGTCCATTTCTCCTAGTACTCCACACGTATATATT
>NW_012130069.1:1600113-1602219 GCF_000143395.1 Atta cephalotes | reverse complement strand
ATATATATATATATATATATATATATATATATATATATATATATATATACTTTGTGTAACGTCATTTTCACCATCATTATATATTGTTACGATATTATTATGGAGATATTTGTAGTGATATTTGTAAGGGGCATTCGACGCGACAGATCTCTGAGAAATTTTTGATATATATATAAAATTCTTCTGCATGCATGAGTTTCTATCAAAGAGAAAAAAAGAAAAAAAGTAGAAAAGTACTACCTGAAATCGAATCACGAACGATTGCATCATTTCGCGATACAGAGATCTATCGTGGTCCTTAGATCTAATTCCACATTTGAAATTTCGTCTATTGGTAAGGGCTCTCGGTAAGTAAGTCTGCGATACGTAACCGAGAAAGAAGAATATATATCTTCGAAGGAGAAAATGTGTGCAAGTGTCTCATGCCGGATGAGCGGTCGTTATGGCGCATCTCGCCAGGCCAGGATCGCGGTTCAAGCGGCTCCACGTACGCACGACTTGCGTGAGAAATCTATTTTCAAAAAGGGAGAAACGGAGTCAGGTGCCTCTCGATCGCCAAGTTTCCACGCACCGCGACATTTGCGTGAAACAAATTTATTACGTCAAGTTTCCCCTCCCCGCGCGGGGGAGATAGGGTGAGAAAGGAGGTGCGGGCTTATTTCCAACTTCGCGGTCTCTCCTCATAAAGACACATCGGCCGACATTAACAGTTATGCTCGCTCGTAAATGTTCATTTCCCAAGTTACATCGCTACGCCCGCGTTATACTCTCGGCGGACGCGTTACGTACGTAACGTCGCCCGATATTTATGGCCATGCCACAATTTTCCGCGGACCTTCCTGCACGCACGCGGTACGCGGTGCGAGAAACCGTCGCGCGTCGCGTTGCACCTGTTCTTCCCGTGCGGGAGAGGGGAGGGGGGGGGGAGGGGAAATTACGCGGCAGAATGGGATCGGAATAAATGGTGGGTGAGTTTATCGAGTTTCCGTGATGTTACTGCCGGGGATTACTCCTACACGCGTCCTTGCGGGTCGTCGTGTTATCGTCATCGAGCTGGAGGAATAAACCAACGCGACGTTGCGTAAGATACACATACAAGCCGCATGATTTTGCCCCCGTTATTTCGACGAAATCTCATCTAATCGAATTGTGCTGCGATGTGTTAACAGGTAAAATATTATTTAGTTAATACGACGAAAAATAAGGGAGGATGACTTACGGTTGTTACATATATGGTCCCACTTATGGTAACGTTGCATGCATTCTCGTGTCCCCCTTTTTCGTAAATTGCAAATCAATTGTGCGTGTGCACAAGACACGTATCCGAAAGATGCAAAATCGTCGATCGATGACGCGGTAAAACGCCAGGCAGCGCAAGACCAGAGGTGCATACTCTCCATTATCATGTCACAACGTAACGTTTATAGTTCCGCCGCGGATCTCGCCATTTTTTTTCGGAGACGGTGTGATGGAAGGGCAGCGGACACAGCTTATGTGTACGACGAGCCAGGGTGACCAGCCGTTCAACATCACGTGGTTGATGGACGAGAAACCAATTCAGGTCGGACTGAGCGACGGTGGTACATCGGTGTCGTCGGTCCAGACCGTCGCTGCCGCCGCCGCCGCCGCCGTCGCCGCCGCCGCCGCCGCTGTCGCCGCCGCCGCCGCTACCGTCGAAACCAGCAACGGCATACAGATAAGCGACTATCCGCCGTTTTCCAGCATCCTGACGATAAATAGCGTCAGCGCTAGCCACAGCGGCAACTACACGTGTCAGATCAGCAACGTCGCTGGCCTGGCCGAGCACTCGACCAGCCTCTCAGTCGCTGGTTGGTGTCCCGAGAAAAACTGACGTAGTCGTAAGAAAACTGTGTACATAAAACGTCCACAAATAAGAACCTTCCTTTTTCGCTATTTCCCCATCTTTCTCTCTATTTTTCTGTTTATTTATCTCTCTATCTATCGACCTACCTATCTATCAATCTATCTCTCCTTTTTTCTCTCTCTCTTTCTCTCTTTTTTTTTTCTCGCNCCTTTGTCCCNCTTTTCTTGTGTATGGTGTGTATCGCGTGTATGTATACACATATTACATATTGTGTGTATATA
>NW_012130069.1:1591494-1600093 GCF_000143395.1 Atta cephalotes | reverse complement strand
TTACCGTTTACTTTCGTTTAGTAGTAGGTCGTGTAGTACGTCGGTACGTAGTAGTATACAACTACTATATATATTAGTGTGTATATATATATATATATATATACATATATATATATATATATATATATATATATATATATATATATATACACACACACAAGGCAGATATACAGTTCGTATCACAGCGCAGAATTCGAAGAAACGTCGAGCAAGATTCGGTTTTCGTTTTTTTATTTAATCCGTTCCTGTGTTCCGGGTTACTCGGACGACTTTTCCGAGCCGTTGATGACATCCCTCGAGAAGGGACTGCGATACGAGTCCCTGTTCGCCGGATCGTAATCTTATATGTTAGTATCTGATTTCGCCAATTTAAAACACTATTCTTCGTTTCTCTGAAAAAAATTCTCCTTTGGTAGCGTAAGTTGGATGAATCTTAAAAATTTATTTCACTTTTGCCAGTACAAAAAGTAAAGTTTTATCAGTAATGAAATATTTATAAGAGTCTTAAGCCATTTGAAATTGCGTGTAAAGCTTAAAATGTATAAAGATCGATTCATATTAAGAATACATTTTTATAAAAAAAAATATTTAAAATTCTCGATATAGGTACAATCAGGGATATATTTCAATATACTTTATTTAGATATACACAGATATTTTAAAACAGGATAGCTATTTCAACAGAATATTTCAAACTATGGTTCACATTTCGTGCTCACAATAATAGTATTAATTGTGAGCGACATAATAGAATACAACTTTGTTGGGATTATTATTATTACTCGTTTATTTTAGAAAGAAAATGTTTAATATACATGAGAAACAAAAAATAATTCTATTTAAATTTATCAAACTTAATCATCTGTCTTTTTATAAAGTAAAACAATTAAAGAAAAACAGTCAGTTGGTTACCGATCGCAATGCGATATCCAGAATAACTTTGAGGATTAATTTATGGGTATATATGTTAATGGGTTTCGCCGGATTTAGTTCTTAGCGGTCTCACACTCGCTAGAGAGCAATATATTATTCATTTCTATCCATTTCGATACTCAAATTCTATAGGATATCAAAAGATTCGTATATTTCGTATGTTATACGGCTTCACATATTACGTAATGGCGCCTGTTCCTAATGCGTATAAAATACGACGAGATCGCTAGGTTTTCGACATCTGAAAGCCATTAAAGATTTTCTCCAGCGACTGTCGCGCGGTAAAGGAATTTCCTCAAAGCGAAATACGATCCCTTAACCTCGACAGAAGTTATACGCGCGTAACAAATTGGAGGACGAATGTGCTACAATTTTTCAAGAATAAACATCAAAGGAGTAAGTAACAATGGTAATTGGCTATTCCATAAAATAATAAAAAGAATTAAAGTTAATGGTTTAATTTGACGTCGCAATTGTGAATCTTTAACAAATTTCGAGGTAAAATAATATAAAGCAATAAATTAACAGATAAAATTTTAAACATCCTGCCAGAATCGATGTGAATCTTTTTACAATCGAATTTCTCGGTCTATTATGCTTATATGTTCTTTGAAAGTACTGCAGTCATATTATAGGGTACACACCAGACTTTCGTAATATTTGCCAAATGGAACGTAAGTTCCACGTTACATGTCCTTTCGAGTTCACTTTGTGTTCATCGTGCAACGGAGTATATACCAAGTGCAGTATACTGCACTTTTCAGTTTCATGGTACTGTAATACCTTTGCCGCCACGGTTTACGATCAGCACATACGTATGTATATCTTCGCACATACGTATGTATATCCGTTTCAGCGCGATCTTACATGCACTGATATTTTTCGTATTATTTCGATTTGATCGCGTTATATATACATATATATATCCTATTCAATTTATACCCGGATATATGCATTACTTGTATCTCTGATTCTATTCTTTCTATTTCATTGAAATATTCTGTACTATTACTTATATCTCTGATCACTACTGCTTGCATTCGGTCGTCTCAAGTACACAATTCAAAATTTTGTTTTAAAAATATACATTTCACGTGTTTTAAATAGTTATATATAGCACTCAAGTCTTTGTTAATTAATTTAACACAAGATGAATATATTAGAAAGTAACACAAATGTTATGTAAAAAATATAACACTAGAAAATAAAATAAAATTGACAATTTGTAAAACAAACTGTGGAAGCATATTTTTTAATAAAATTAATATTTATATTATTGAATTGATATTATTTTCTTCATTAAATGAACATTAATTTATTAATTTATTCATTAATATTGGACTTTACATTTCAAAATATATTTTTACATTACATTATTTTTATTTTTATATTATTTGTTCTTTTACTCATATTGTATTATTTTGACATTAAAAAATATTAAATATGAATTTAATACAAAATATTCAAATAATATAATTATATTATATTAAATTGACATTCAAATATGTTGAAAATTTCAACAAGCATTTGAGTAGACCGATTTTAATATTAAAAAATAGAAAATCTTTTTATTTTATATTTCTGTTACTACTTACGTGTCGGGATATTATATGTATATGTCTGCAGGTCGTATTATTTGCACGTTGCCATATTATACGAAGTATGTTTGTTACTTATGCGCTGATGTACTACGTATGTCTGGTTGCTCTATTTGTACGCGGTCATACCAAGTCAGTTACTACTCACTGGATACGTATGTATGTCTGGTTGTACTACTTACTTGGTATTTTGTTTCCACATTTGATGCATCCAGTTCGAAAGAAGCAATTTGACGAAAATACCCATTAATTGTCCTCATTAATTAATAATTGTTAAAATGTTTTTTTTTAAGTGCATAAAGGTGAGATTGAAAGGTGACAACAACAGAAAAAGGAAAGTTGATAATTCTGAAATCGTAGTCGCGCTATCGAAAACAATACCTGGCATGATGCCGCCATATCCCGATTTCTTTCGTTTGTCTTCGAGGATAGCTCGATAGAATTTTCGTTTGCTGTTGGAAATCGAGAATCACACAGGCAAGGAATGCTTGGACAGATAAATCGTGTAGACGACAGATGTATCGCCGACTTTACTTGTTTGCATGCTCGTCAGCGAGAGATAATTATAGATTTTCACGAGATCGTTAGAACAGGAACGGTTCTATTTGCGAATTTTAACGAGAGTGCATATCTTTCGATATGCAAAGTAATTCAACAGTAGCACACACGGCCTATTCCAGAGTCCGTTGATCCGGTATGCCGGTAAGGCCCAATATAAAATGTATTGACTCTTGATATATCATTCCCTATATTCCGTACGTTTTACCGCAAGCAGCATCGCTGGAATCGATGTAGACCTCGAAATTGAAATATTTCAGTCTTGAGCGTAGAAGTATTATTCACGTGTGTTCAGATTTTTTAAAGGACGTTTCCGCGAATGTATTAGGTAGAGTATCGTAGCGAGTTGATATTCGAGACGTTGTGCTAATGTAATGCAACAATTGTCTATGATACGGGTGTGCATAAGCATGCATTCGCGTAGTTAACCTGTTTCTGGTTACAATTCCCCCCTCTCCCTTTTTTCTGCGAGAGCGACTTGGAATGACGATGGAAGAATGTAAAAGTAATATTCCTCCTTATACTACGTGTCTTTCTATTTTCGGTATCATTACGGTACATTGCCACGGTATCGTTTGCGTTTGTCGTTGTCTGGAAGCATTTTATATTACATCCGTCTTACGGCTCTGTTTACTTGGAATGGTGCTTGCGTTGTTACGTTCCTTATGATAATGATCAACTTTGCATTTTTTGCATGATATTACGTTTCATATACTCGTACTATATTATGTGTATATTATATTTTCTCGACATATATTTATATACTTCAATTTATACTAACTACTCTCATGTATTTTAAACGGACAGTTTTTTCTTTTATTCAGATACCTTTTATTCCTGTTTATATTTCCCATTTTCATCATATAGTTTATAATTTATGTAGGTTATTTAATTAGAGAATTTTTTTTATGTAGATTTAGTAATCATTTCTCTCTCTTTCTCTCTATTATTATTATTATTATTATTATTATTATTATTATTATTATTATTATTATTACTATTATTAAAGATGCATGTCCTTTACTTTCTATTATTTTCTTAATTAAATATTCTAAATTTTGTTTCCTTGATATATTTAACATTGCTTGAATTCCTAATGAAATTAAAAGTAGATAATTGCGGCAAAATCCATTCTCGTTTATTTTTATACATAACATATATACATAACATCGTCAATTCAAGTAATTTAGTCGTAGCCTTAATGGATTCCGTAGTATAACACTGTTACAATTTTCAGCAAATTGTGTAAGTATATAATCTAGTTGAAAGAAAGAGATGCATGCATTACACAATTATTAACACATTAGGTAAACATTAATTTAGTCATTGCCATTGGTATTCGTCACCGTTTATATCGCAGTAAAGTATCGATCCAATGTTTGAATATATAGAGAATGACTGTTCAAATAAATAACCTGTCATATCATATATATTTTTAGACCGAATTGATAAAAGATAAAATCGTAGCGGGGCTGTGAAATGAAAATCGATATCGTTTGACGGTTTTACATGATATTATCTTTAGGAAATAACGGGATAACGCGGGATAAATTGCGTATTACTCTCAATATTCTGCAAATTAAATCAAAAGGAATTTGTAATAAATTTATAATATAGCAATGATTACATATTGATGTACACTGTTCTTGTTTTTAGCCATTATCATTAATTATAGAAATGTAGAATCTTTGTAATATGCATGGGCGCGACTGCGACGCAAATGTCCTCGACGGTCATTATCGATTTAATAGCAGTGTTTTAAATTTTATGGCGTCATGTAATTGCAAGTTTCTAAGAAAAAACGAGATGAACGGTGACGGAGACGAGGGGGCATCGCGTAAAATTCTGGCGGATACGAATTCGAGTGACTGGAAGATTCTAAGCCAATTGATTCGTATTTTTAGTACCTCCGAGGTGGACCGTGGAACCTATCGACCAGAACGCGGTTGTAGGTCACGGCGTCTCCATCGCCTGTCAGGCCGAAGGATTCCCCATTCCGACTGTGACTTGGAAGCAATCTATCGGTAAGTCACGACTCCTTAAAGGTGGGATCTCGGAGATAACTCTCCTCTCTACCTCCGTTCCCAGCTACGTTACCGAGAGATGTATTACGTCTCCGACGTGGCGCGAGAAATGAGAACGCTCATTCGCACCTGATCTCTCTTAAGTATAAAACGGATATTCTTAATAGAAGAAGGCTCCCAATTTTTTAATAGAAACTGGAACAGTTAATTTTGTGACGTTTTATCTGTATTATAAATAATCCACAAATATAAATGAAATATTTACTTACATCACAAATCATTTTTTTTAACGTATTCGAGAATGCATTTTTCAAAAATTTACATTGACATCGATTATTTATTTCAAACTAACTTTAAAGTGAGATATGACATAGATATTATTACATTTTCTAATAATCTCCTGTCGATTAAGCGAGAACTTTGTTCGCACGAACATTACGTAATTTTCATTTAAGTTACGACCGGCGAAGCGTCGACGGGAAAAAAAAGGACGCTTTGGAAACAGTAATCAATCACGAATTTCGCTGAATCGTCGGTCGTCTCCACGGACGGGTATCCAGTCCATAGTCAGAAATAAGTCTTATCTATAGATAAAAGTTCTATGGATAGAACTGTATAATTAATTTCGTCAATTCGCTGAGCGTGCAGATTTGATATGACGTACTTTCGCCAGAGACTTTTTTTTCTATCCTCTCTATTTTTCCTCCTAAATTTCAACTTCGTTTTGGCGTGGAATGCATTCTTCGCTGTTTAGTCTGATTGTATTTTCGCGAGCCAAATCGTTCCTACGCCGGCGACAACAGTTTGCAAAAAAGCTCTTTGTGTGTCTTGGCTCGATAACTGCGCAGTTATACGTCGCAGTGATGAGATTGTTATCAAATTCCAGAATATTTTTATTAATTTTAATTAACCACAGCTGGAAAACTAGTACACATTTGTCCGTAAAATGTTTTCAGTGAGTTAGTTGTGTCGTATTATACATATCGTATTATACATACATAACGTTCCTACCGCATGTTATACGTTACATTCTGATACATGTTAAGCGTTCTCGTTACTCAAATATTAATCCGTAAAAGTTCTCTCCATCGTCCGAATACGTATCTCAAAGTTGTTGCAAAAATAAAAGACGAGAATATATCCCATGTGGATATTTGTGTTTTTCATCATTCACTATGTATCTCGGGAAAGATGTCGGGGAAGCATCGATCCGCCGCGCTGTCGAGCGATGCATGCCATGCAGACAGCAGTATCGAACATGAAAAAAGAAGCACTGTGTCGAGGAAAGACGTTCCAGTATGTCCTGTCACGATTCATATTAGATGCGAACAGCGTAGAACGTGGTTTTATCATGGTTTTATTAAACCTTGTGTAATATTGTAACTACCTGCCACTAGGTCGAGTGCGCAAACGCAATTTGCATCGGTCGAGAATGCCGCCGACGAGAGACGAGACTGCCGTAAGAGTTTCGAGACATAATTTCTCGGAAGACTCCTGCGAAAAGACTGATTACTCAAAAGAGGCGCTTTCAAAATGTTCGGTTTACCTTGCACGGGAGGAGCTCTCGCGAAGTAAATCTTTACCGTTTGAAGTTATGTGGGTGGTATATACTTTGATACATCTTTCGCTCGTTCGTTTATTTATGAAAAGATAGAATAAGCGAATAAGGAAAGGTCTACGAGAAAAGAGATTCCCAAGCATACGCTTCGTATACTCGTATTTAACCTCCGACGCGTTATGTTTTTAAATCATTTAGACATTCATGTATTCAAAAATGCGTTTATAAAACATCATTTAAAGAACTTCTTTCGCGTTATTTCTTGGCATTTAAATCGGTATACAACAGGATGTTTTGTAATAAGGCGTAAACAAGGTGATGCTTCATGCTGTGAGCTGGGAAATCATTTTTCCTCCGGTAAAACTTAACGTTATTTTTTTACAATTTATAAAGTTTGAAAATTAAATATTCTAGCAGTTGAGTATGCCTCCAAATCAAAACGCTGTTAAAGTAAAGTTTACCTGAAATTACGCGAAGAATAAGATTTTGTTATCTATCATGCGCATTCATGAAGATCTTTCCTCCTGAAATATCTGATTCCTTTCTTTCTTATTTTAGTTTCTGATGAGTCTAGAATATCTACCGATAAAATGTAAACACGTTGTATAGCGAGTTTTGTTGTACAATAACTAAGGATGCGTGAGAAATGAAAATTCCACAAATAAAACATAAACAAATAAAATATAAACTTCACAATGTATTTTATTTTTAATATGGTACGCACTAGAACAGAATAGAATAAAATGGAAAGAATAAAGAGAAGTCCCAGAAAATAAATATATCAGTAATGTCAACTTGAAATAAAAACGTTTATCATCATGGCAGACGGATGGCATCGTCCAATTAAAGCTGGAAAATAAAATACCAACAAATTTTAATTTATGCTCTTCCATGATTGCAAAAGTCTATCCTAGAATTGCGTAAAAGTAGTTATAATCAAGACTGGAGAAAATATGTCTTAAAGTATTTAAAATATAAAATACAAAATACTTTCAATTTTTCAATTTGAAAGTCAAAAAATGTTATATTTCAAATCGAAAGGTTGAAAATATTTTGTATTTAGTAAATACTAAGATTGACAATATTTTGTATTTTGCATTTCAAATATTTTAAGATGTATTTTGTCCAGTCCTGATTGTTAGGACAGAATCCATAGACATTGCTCAAGATTCGAGATGGTCTTAAGCTAGTGCTCGAGATGTCATGAATCAATCAGAGAGCCGTATTAACGTCTTAAGACGATGCTTGAGATTGTCTTGAGATTAAGAACAGACTATAGATTCCGGTCTAAGTGATAGTTGTAAGAATTGATTAATCAGAGTCGAATATTCTTTTCATATTCGACTGATTGATCAATTCTTATAACCACTTATAACTTATTTATTATTATTATGTAATTATATGTAGAATGGACTTTACAAAAAGCCCATAGAGCTCGTAAAACGTAGTATGGTAGTAATTTTCCGCGAACATGTCTATTATGCAGAAACGTAAAGATGTATCTTTGCACATTTAGGTGAAACTCCGGGTGACTACAGAGAGCTGGGATACGGCACGGAAGGCGCCGGGGTGGCCAGAAATGGATCCCTGGTGATCCCGCGGGTATCGCGGGATCACGCCGGATTCTATCTATGCCAGGCGAGCAACGGCATCGGGCCTGGCCTCAGCAAGCTCATTCGGTTAACGGTTCATGGTAAAATATTCACGAAACCTAGAGTTACCGTCGCCGTCTGGATCCTAGATCCAAGATAGTAGATCTGGGATTTAGTTTGGGTCGCGCTGGATCATGCGAAGTGATCGAAACTGGGTAGTTCTTTACCGCCGCCGCCGTGGATTAGGCGAAAAAGTGTCTGTCGTAAATTTTTTCGTAAATTTATTGTAGGATATCATCTGCAGACTGTATAAAAAATTCTTTCTCTCTCTCTCTC
>NW_012130069.1:1576062-1590225 GCF_000143395.1 Atta cephalotes | reverse complement strand
CGTTCGTTACGTTTAACGTTTTTTAACGTTTTAAATTTTAATTTAGTTAGGTAAGTATACTACTCTCGTCACGACTGTATAAATTACTTCTCTCTCTCTCTCTCTCTCTCTCTCTCTCTCTCTCTCTCTTTCTCTTTAAAAATTATCTTTGGAGATTTAATGGAGAGAGCAGCAGGAATTTAATTTGTTATTATATGATATTCATACGTAGGCGGCGATATGTAATGCAACAGTCATGAATTTAATAAATTTGTTAATTTGAATTTGCACACACACGGGCATGTCCGCCGGAAATTCAATAGCATTACTACAATATTCGTCACTGGATAATTGCTTCGCATCACTGCATGAATCCTCTCTGTGAGAGGTTACACACACGGCATGCACAAACACACGCGCTTATTCGGAATAGCATCATGCATCGATAATTGATCTTTTTTTTTCTGGCTATGAAATAAACGAGCATTCAACAAAGTACTGTAGATTGGCCGTGCGATTTCGACGCAAACAAAATTGAATCGTTCGTTTATAATTACAAAAAGGTACATTTGTGAGTTATAGCGAAAATTGATTTTATTGTCTTGTCTTGTGTTTGATGTTTATTGTGTGTGCCGTGAGTGCCGTGCAAAATTTTTCTGATGAAAAATTCTCACTTCTCGCTACAGCGGGTCCCCAGGTGACAGTAAGGACGAGACAGGAATCAGTGCGACGAGGGGAGAGCGTAATATTGCGCTGCGAGGCCGAGGGAGACGCGCCTCTTGATCTTAGTTGGCGTGTTCGTGACAGCAAGATCGATCCTAATTACGACGTTAGGTTCGTATTGGAATTAATTATGCGTCTTTCGCGTGAAAGCTCACAGGTTTGAAATGCGCATATCGTTTGACGGAAGTACCATTCTGACGTTACCTTATCATCGTGCACTACATTCACGAAACGTTCAAATCAAAAACAAATTAAATTCGTTATTCGTAGAATCCTCTTTAGATACGAAATCTGTTTGAATAACTGTACGTATTTAGAATTCTATTTTATACATTAAAATGGATAATATACATTGAAACTATACAACTACATTAAGCGGCAGCAGCTTATTTATAAATACAACAAATATATATATATATATATATATATTATCCATTTATATATGTATATATGTATATATTCTGTATTTAAAATGGATTTTACAAATTATTTCAACTTTTCACATGTTACAAGTCTATCTGTAATTGTTAGACTATTCTAAGTACCTATAATGTATTTTACATAATAAAACATACAAATTCCATTTTTAAACCATTATACGTACATATAGAGTAAAAAAAATTTTATTGTTGCAGTAAACCATCGCCGCTATTGTATATTCGATGTGAAAATGACCAA
The DNA here is from genome assembly GCF_000143395.1 of Atta cephalotes. NCBI lineage: Eukaryota > Metazoa > Arthropoda > Insecta > Hymenoptera > Formicidae > Atta > Atta cephalotes. The sequence goes on along the minus strand of NW_012130069.1, from coordinate 1,588,845 downwards.
ACTTCGCTATTATAACCAATTATTTGATATTACCTCAAAACCTGTTTTGTTAATAACGAGGAAATTGTACCAAGCGAATTTGTTCGTAAAAGGATTCGTGGACTCGTTAATTTTCTGCTAAAGTAGTCTATCTCTGGGAAAATGTAGTTTATTGGTGTAACATCGCTATTTTGATGGCGGAATAAGAATTAATTTGTTATTACAATGAAATAATATCCGTAGATTCTGAAAAATTAATTTCATCTATTAAAAGTAATATCCTTGACTAACATCTCGTTGTAAAATATTTGACGAAATTCCTTACGTTGATAAACAAAGTAATCAACAGATTATCTCTCTTTATAATTAATCCACCTTAAATATAATTTAGCGTAATTCTTATAGAAATTTCTCTCTTAAACTCGAGCCTCTTAAACCCCTCTCTCTCACCGCGAGATCACCGCATATCGATTAATCGCATAACCGCTTTGCTCTCTGGTTCAGATACGCGGTAGACAATACGGCGGACGCGTCAGGACGTGTCACCACCGAGTTGCGGATCATTCAGGCGAGCCACATGGACCGCGGTGACTACATCTGCGTCGCCGCGAATGCGTATGGTCGCGACAAGGCGATGATCCACTTGCTCGTGCAGGAGCCACCCGATTTCCCACGCAATCTGCACGTGGCCGAACAGGGCAGCCGGTCGATCCTACTGGCCTGGTCCTCGCCGGCGACCGATCGGGACGCGAGCCACGTCAGCTCGCCCATCACCAACTATATCGTGCAGTACAAGGAGGCGCAAGGTACAAATTATTTCTCCTTTTACCTTTTTCGGTGTATGGGCGCAAACCTCGATCACTATCGATCGAAAGCCGAGAGCATCTCGTTATAGATCGTTACGTTCCTGGCCGACGGCATATTGACTGCCACATCATGTATAAATCAAGTTTATTGTTAGAATAGAATTGTTTCTAAATTAAATAAAATGATAAAGTAGAATAATTTCTATAAATTAAGTATAATTTTTAAATTGATATTTAAACTTTTCGTTTCATCAATTAGGATATTAATTATAATTTGGATAATTATAATTAAAAACCATATAGAAACAAATTAAAATTAGAAATTGGAAATAGATTGTCATAGTTTTGATGTAAAAGTTTTATGATTAATTATGATAAAAATAATAGAGATATTTCAAAATTGTATGACACAATTTCATTATAAAAACTCATGGTTGACTATATGATTAAAATAATGGGGGGGGGGGGGGTACTAAAGTCTTAAATAAAGTCTTAAATAAAATTCAAATGTATATAAAAATTTTAATATACATTTTCTCGAACCTTGCGATAGTTACGACAATGTTACTTTGCTGGAACCAAGTAATATTTCTTTTGAAGTTACGACACACGTTTGCATGCAGATAATATTCTTTATTTTGATTTAATTTACATTATAATGTATAAACAGCGAATATAAATGTGAATTAAACGAAAAATAAAATTGCCTTATGCAAATAGTACAATTCTCAAGAAAACGCATTCGCGTCTAAATGATGTGGCGGTGAATGCGCCGAAACCGAGATACTTTCTGCGCTTTACAAATTTAACAGTAAAAAAATTCCGATTTTAATTTGCACGTTGTGATCTAGTTCCCCGATCAATAGTTAATGCATGGATGCGCGTAAATATGGAAGAGATTAAAAACATTTGTTTAATTTCCTATTTACTTGGCATACGCGATTAATCTCAACGGCTGATGTAAATAACGCGTTAAAGCAATGCATATTGGTGAAAATAACACCACATTTTTTTGTGCTTGCTCGACCGATAGTTTGAAGAGAGAAAGAGAAAAAAAAGAGGAAGAAATATCGATGTACACTGTACGGTTTATTGCGCCCCATTACATTCTCGATCCATCGTCATTATATGTATACGCGCGTGTTTCACAGTGCGCTTGGCATTTCTACCATTCGGCGCGAAATATCATATCGTAACGTTAAAGTTAACACTACGATGTCTTCGGTAAAAGTATTCTATTCGTATTCGGGAACAACGCTGTGGCTTTTACCATCGCGCGGGGTGGGGAATCATTCATCATTTATCCCTTCACGTTGCTCCACGTCTCCCGCTATATTCGTTTAGAATTTTAGGCGCTACATTTATTTTGGATTTATTTCATGGCTTTTATCCGACCCCGCCTGTATTCTCCCGTTTTATCGGCAAGCTCGCCCGTCAGCCGATATTTAAACAAACGCCACGTTCGAAACGCTTGAAATTCCATTAACACGAATAACATAATATGTATCTCATTAGTAAATAATAACTCAATCGCGGAATGTGTGTATCTACCCGGTGAATGTCTATGACGAAGTATTTAACTGTCTAATTTCCGAGCCACTCAAAGCAGTAATTTTAGAATAAAATGTATGCAGAAAATAATTTTTCATATATGGAAAATTGTAGGACGAGTACGATATGCTTCCTGAAACATTGACAGATATCGCGTTATGTATATATTTTAGAAATTGATTAATTTAAAAAATGTAAAATAAATTGACGTGTATGTAAATATTATTTCCATTTCAGTATTTCACAAATTGCATTTAATCCTGTATGAGTATACGTTTAAAAATATCTTGTTTGCGATATAGGAATAATAAATACTAATTAAATATATTAAGAGAATTAATATATTAATGCATAATAATGTATTCGATTATTTAACGAAAAATATTTAACGTTTTGCTTAGCATTTATTATTAGATAATTTAACATTTTATCTAAACGTTTCGTGTTCTACGAAGTATAAACTCTAGTAAATGCAAACTGAATATTTTCCCTCGTAATGTGCTGTTTTGTAATGTCGCTCCAAGATGCACGCGTGCAACGTAATGTGCAGTCTGTCGCATGAGCTGCGGCTGTCAAGAGCAATGGTAATTACATCGTCCCTTGTAAACTCACGTTGAGTTGATTCTATATAATAGCGCCGCGAATTCGTTCGCGATTCGTACAACCATGTAATACGCATGCCCGCAAGAGCAGTTCCGTTCTTTGACGTTCTCTTTCATGTGTTTGCGTTCAAGGGAACACGATTTACGTTTCTCATTGATCAATTCGTTTGGAAAAGGATTCTGCGCCGTTAAACATTCCGTTTCTATCGCGGACAAACTTGCTAGCGTTTCACAGAAGATATTTTGATCTTTCTTCCGCATGAAAATATATTAATTCAACATATCGTTCATTTTATAACGGTACAATTTAAAAAAAACAAAAATAATAATCTGAATTTCTGCTACATGAAAAGCCCCAATATAATTGAGGCCAGATTTTGATGCCTAGTAATAATATTTTCATTTGTAAATTTCTATATATATCTTTCAATTACATAAAATATATGCCATTTACTGCCGAATTTGAAATGCAATCATAAAATGAAGCTGAAATAATAACATTACAATTAAATTGATCGTCAATTTGCTAATGATCAAACATAATTGAATGATTCAAAATGAAATGATTCTAAAAACAAAGTTTATCAGAAAATGAATTTGAATGTTTTGAATTGTTGAAATTTTGTAAATTAATTAAATGTAATTATTTATTATTCGGTGTGATTACTGATTATACAGAGAAATAAAAGAATATGTTTCGTTAAAGTACCTACGTTCTTTATTTTATATACGTTTTTATTCTTTTTTGTAAGCATAATTAAAACATGTCTAAAATGACAACAAATTTTGAACTCTTCTCATTATTGTAGCAATGAGCGATATTATATAAACTCGAAGAATTTCGTGTCTTTTGCATAACTCTTTTTTAAATTTGCAAATTAGAACTATTAAATTATTAAATTCGTATGATCGCGCGTTGTCGAAGTTTCTTTTATGGAGATAAAGTATAGAGGAAGCGCTTTATTTTCTGAAGCATATATACGTAGCCGGCATTTCCGACGTTGGCGGTTTTCGTGCGACAGCCAAGACAAAGTTTTCTGTAAAGTCGTTTGCGAATCTTCCTTCCCCACGTCTTTGTTTTACAAACCTCTCCCTCGACTACCGGGGGCCTCCTCCCCACTCACTCGCCCTATTTTCATGCCACAAACTTCTCTTTGAAACGCCCCTTGCCCTGGCCGCTCGTTAACTTTGGATGTCCTCATTTACGCCTAATCGACTCGAGTCTCCCCGCCGGGTGTTAAATTATCGAACTTAACGCACGAAGGGGCATGGAAGCGTCGTGGTGTTAACGCGCATAAAACATGTTCTTGAGGCAAGCACCGTCGAGAATTATTATCGCTCTTACCAAAATCGAGTCTCGCGAGGATCGAGATTGCCGAGGATACCGGCGAAACGATGATAAATACTCGTCCTCGATGTCCTTTCATATAATGTACTTTGCAAAATATATGTATTATCTCAGTATTGCGAATGAATTATTTTAATGTCCTCGCGCGTATTTGTATTAGATCTCTAAAGTTGCGCGCATCTCTAAATTACAGATTAAAACTAGAGATAATCTACTTCTCCAAGATCTCGCGCTTCCATTGCGAGTAATAGCTTCGAATTAATTTCCAACTGAATATCGACATACACTCGACTGTATGTACTGATATTTATTGCCAGTTATCTTTGCACGAGTTTGTACGGCTCCTCCGTTAAAATGTCATTTGCTTGATCGATCCGTCCACTCATCACATACGATCCGTCTTTGCGGGCAACTGTTAAACTACGAACTCATCGCGGAGAAATGAAATAGGTTTATCGACCAGAGCGTACACGTTGTACAAGTTAATCACATCGTCGGTCGCGTCGGAACGTCCGGAGAATTTTCGCGGAGGAGATACAGCTCGCCTCGCGAGACTCGTCTCGCGATTACGCTTAAGAGATCGTACTGCATCCTTCTAAGCGTTGTTGCCTTTTGCTGGAAAGACGTGTGGCATGAGCACAACTCGCAGAAGCTGGTAGCCGGAGACAACACGGTCGCTCGGGTATCGCCCCTAAAACCCGCGACTACCTACCACTTTCGAGTGCTTGCGGAAAATCATCTTGGAACATCAGCGCCAAGCGACATCCTTCATGTCAGTATCAAACATTGTCGAAAGACAAAGAATAGAAAAAAAAAGAAACACACACAAAGCATGATCGAAAGAAAAAAAAAACTTTCACATTATCACGAAGTCATTAACATTGCGTTAACATCAGACGGATTGTTTTTTTTTACGTACGCCGTTGGGGGCGTCTCGAAATTTTCGAAACAGGTGCAAACGGACGGTGAAGTGCCCGGTGGACCGCCCAGGCACGTCTCCGTGGAGCCCCTGGGCCCGCAGCAGCTCAAGATCACGTGGCAACCGCCGGATCGATCCCTGTGGAACGGCGAATTACTCGGATACACCATCGGCTACACCAATCTCGGGTATCGTTATCTGCTTATCGCTCTTGAACTATGGTAGTTTGCGGCGTTTAGCGTCCATCACTTCGAGCCCAAAGCTCTGAACAATGATCGCGATGATCTCTCCATTCGGAAGTGAAGGGATAACAGCAAATTCATAATCAAGTTTAAATCGTGCGACACGTATATCTTCGGTAATATTGATTTTGCGAGAAAATATTTGACGAAAACTGAAGCGACATGAGGAAGACATTTCAGAAAGAAGATTGGCTGTGATAATCTTTATACGTATTATTTTCGCGAGATAGATGAGATAGGTAATTTTAGACGTATTTATTTTCTAATAAAATTATAAATTATGAATTGTTGAGGATATTTGAACATATATATATATATATATATATATATATATATATATATATTTAAAGCAATATATTTAATTTATAATTACTATTTTTTTAATGTTAAGTTGATTAGAATTGGATTTCCGTAAGTTACCTCTCATAATTTTAATGTCAAAAGTTATCATTACTATTATTATTATCATTATTATTATTATTAAAATAATTTTTATAACACGATTTATGATCTAGATAATAAACTTTGTTCTTTTTTTAAATTAGATTCTAAAATTGTTTTTTCTAAAATTAAATTTATTCTTTTATTGAGAAAGAAAAACTGTCAAGAATCGTTCGAAACTTTTTAAATTAGACATAGTAATATTTGCGCTATGATATTTTATATCACAGAATAATTGGATCATACTTTGACAGTCCGGTCGCGCAGAAAGAGAGAAAGTACCAGAAATTCTTAAAATACCTTTTGTCCGAGTCTCCATAGTTATATTCCATTGAATTTTGAGATTGTTACTGCCTCCATTATATTTGAATCGGACGGCGGAACGTAATAAATGCGGACGATAAGGACAATTTCCGGTAAACTTTGGCGACGGCGACTTTCGTGCCAAGGATTTCCCGTTCTTAGACAGCACCAAACTTACAAACAATAGGATATATAAGAGAAGAAAAGATGGTTTATATATTTTAATGCGTACTCTGTTTGTTACTCTGTTAACTTTTGTCACTAGAAGTCGTTCAGCTAACACCTAACAACAAGAGTTTCTATACAATTTAAAAGTTACAAGACCGGGAGATTCTGTCTTTCTTTTAAAAATAAAACTTTCCCAATCGATTATTTACAAACCAATTTAATGGTTTCTCTTCTTGATACACTTCCTGTTCGCGCGGTTGACATAGACTTCAGCGCTGTGTCGATCGTCTTCGTGCTTCTCGCGTTATCTTTTCGCTTCAACGAATCGTAGTTTTGCGGCTTTATTTCAGAGGAGATGATCAATTGACGAACACGACGCGAGTAGGGATCACAGGAAATGGTGACGGCTCGCACGATTACAGGCTGACGGGTCTACGAAAATATACCCAATATAGCATAGTAATAAAGGCGTTCAATAGCAAAGGAGATGGCCCAGGTTCCGATCCCGTAACGGCGCACACATTCGAGGACGGTGAGTGGAAAGTTTTCATTTATCGTGGGATTTTGTATTAATAAAAATATCTGGCACGTTAAACAAAGCAATTACGGTGTGCCGCTTTGAGGTAGTCCCTTTGCATTTTGATTGCGAGCTAAATGTAATTGAGAAATGCAAATGATGAGATCAAGTTTCATATCACAAATTAATATCATAATTTAAAGTTTGTCACATATACCATATTGGTGCACAAACATTCAATACGATATATAATGCATAACATTCAACAATGGCAATCATTTGCGTAACGATATTGGGTTATGGAACGAGCTTTTATGCAATTCAAACTAAATTGCTACAAAAGTCTACAATAATAATTTTGGTTGAATTTTTTGTTTTATGATCACCTAAATTCTGCCAGATTGAATTCTGTTTTAGCCTAAATCACAATTGCAATCGAGATTTTTTTTTCATATAATTTTCTTTTCTTGATTGATTAAGTTTTAAATATATTTAGCTATCCACAAAATTAGCCAAATTTGTGTTTGCCTATATAAAAATAACTAATTACAAAAAGAGATAGATACATAAAAATAAATTTTCATAATTATTCTCAAATTAACTGTATCCGTTATATTAATTAATTTGTAATGCAGAAATGTAAACTGTAAATCATTCTAAGCCGCGAAACAAGAATTAAAATAAAATAAATAATAATATTAATTAATTTATATAAATGATTTTATATATTATTAGAAAAACACAAATAACATTTCTGCTATAATATAATCTTGTAAAGAATTTTTTTATAATTTTCGAAACACTTGGCCAATTTCGTGAGTCACTGCGAGATTCTACGAATCTGCGGGCGATAACCAATAACATAAACTCGAAACCACATTTTTCGACACGTCAAAGGAGTAATACGCTACAGCGATTTACGGTACCGATTTGACATAGTTCCAAGTGCGCCACCGCAGAATGTAGCTTGCGCCGCACTGAATGGTCAGAACATCCAGGTGACCTGGAAACCACCGCCTTCTGACAAAGTTCACGGGGTCGTGCTGGGATACAAGCTGTTGTATGAAGCCGCCTCGGACTCGCAGACCAGCAGAGAAACGAAAGTCAGTCATGCTCTCAGCACGGTTCTGCATTCTCTCAGCCCGTATACCAACTACACAGTGCAGGTACTCGCATATACCAGGGCCGGAGACGGTGTCGCGAGCAGTCCTGTGTCTTGCACCACCGGCGAAACCGGTAAATAGCGCTTAGATTACTTTTTGATATTGTTATTCAATTTATAGCTTATTTCTATAACTTTCGATTTTCGTGTTTATTTGAGAGAGCATATTTATAGCACATTTAATACGTTTAAGAAGTTCAAGACAAAGTTGGAATAGGTAAATCAATAATTTATGAAAAAAAAGAGTTTGATAATAATTACTAAATAATTCCAATCAAATGTTTGGTTAACATAACCAAAAATAATTTTACTTTTGTTAATATGTTACCAAGTATTTTCAGATAGTTAATCATATTATTATGTTTGCATGTGATAATACTTATTAAATATTTAGAAAAGTACCGGTAAAATTAATTTTGGTTATATTATTTGATTGACAAACTCGCGTACGGCAGCAACAATCTTACAGAATGATTCTTACTCTCTTTTGAAGCTTTTCTTTGTATAAGTCATTGACAACCAAAAAATGGCATTCTGCCGACAGTTCCCGATGCACCAGAACGCGTAAAGGCAGTGGTCAGCGGTGAGAACGCCGTCGTGATATCTTGGTTACCGCCGCGACGGCCGAACGGGTTACTCATTCAGTACACCGTCTATATCCGCGTGTTGGAACAGGGCCAGGAGGTGAAGATCACCAAAAGCATTCTGCCAGCGCAGAATCTGCACCACGAGGCAACCGGATTGAAGCAGCACGAAACTTACGAGGCGTGGGTGACTGCGTCGACTAAGGTCGGTCAGGGTTCCAGCACACCAGTCATCAAGCTTCAACCCAGCACCACCGGTAAGTTGCTCTTCGAGGGATTGGAGAATATTGAAAAATTCCTCGCTTTTACCGCTTTTAAAATTCTATCATGTTGGATGCTCTGTGAACGTATCGATATAACTTTTCATTTTTGTCGAGTTCCGAGAACACTATACAACTGCTGAAACGCGCATCGAATATTATATGGGGGGAAGGGAGGGGGGTATATAGCTTCATAGGAAGGACGGTCCATATTCCATAAAGGAAAATGCTCTTTGACGTATAGTATGCTTCACGATCGATAGCGAACGTAAGCACGATGCTTGTGACTTTTCGATAATACCCACATTTGCGGGGGAGATATAACGGAGCACAAATGGCATGAATAGAAACTCGTAACGAGGGTCCTTTAATTAGTTCCAGCTGCTATAATATCATACGGTATGCCCATCGTGGTACCGTGGCGAGTAGACGTTAATATGGCTTGCCTCGTCGTCGGCGATCCTCGGCCGAGCGTCGAGTGGCGACGTGCTGACATGAAACTGCAACAAAAGTAAGTGCGACTGAAACGCACAGCGTAAACATGGTGGTGGAATGTATGTTTCACGGGACGAGTTTTCCAGATCCGACGTGGGGCCAGACAATACCTTAACTTTGAGAAACGTGCAGAGAAGTCATGAAGACAATTATTCCTGTCACGCGAAGAATTCGCTTGGCACGGACGAAATTACATACACGCTGCATATACAGGGTAGGTCGGCGCAAGTGAAATTATTAAGACCGCCGCTAGTCAACTCTCAAATGTGATAAGCGCGTTCATTGTGTGTACGAAATTTTAATCCACTGTGGAAGTAACGTCTTCACCTCGCGAGGATAATTCGATTTAAAGTTACGTTAGAATCTTTCTAAAGCGGCGTCTACAATAAGATGTAAAACTTGAGCTTTAAATCTTAAACTGTAAGAAATTTATCAGTCATAATCGATTTTCCTCACATTCAACTGTAATTGGTTCATTTCTTACGAGAGATTTAAAGCTTTAAATTTTACGCATGATATCTCGTTGTAGACGCCGTTTATAAAGGAAGCGTTATAACAACTTCCTAACAAAAATGTAGCTTTAGAGACTTTAGAAGTATTATAACTTAATAAATATTACAATTATAATTTCGATTAAACGTATTACGTAATCTTGATTGAAGGTACTCATGCTAAAACTCAAACTGCGCACACAAGTTCGCGTGCGAGAGGGAGTCTTATAGGATAACTCCTACGAATTCTTATTCATGCGCGAGAGAGGCAAAAGCGAGAGACGTATCTCTCACTCGAAGAGCGAATGTCGGATGGTGTTTCGCCGACTCTCGAGCGGTGCGCGAGCTAAGTTCTAATTGGTAAACTTTATGCATAGTGCCGCCGACGTCGCCGACTCTGTTGGCGACCGGCACGACGACCGACGCTATCCAGCTACAATGGAAGCAGGGCGACAACGGTGGCGCGCCTATTAAGGGATTTCTCCTAGCTTATCGTCGGGAATTCGCCGAATGGGAAGAGGTCATGCTAGATCGACGAGAGAGCACGCATCTCCTCGAGGGTTTGCAATGCGGCACGCGATACCAGTTCACGCTGGCAGCGTTCAACAGGATCGGGAGCGGCAGCGCGAGTGACATACAGACGGCGAAGACCAACGGTTCGAAACCGGTCCCGCCACCGAAGCACCACTTCGTTAGGCCGAATCAGACGTTTGTTATTCTAGAATTAGCGGCCTGGCAGGACGGCGGGTGCCCATTGACCTACTTTGTCGTAGAGTATAGAAGGCTGCCTGGGGATTGGCTGCTCGGTAAGAACTCCTGCAACTCTTACGGAAAGTTGATGTCATGAAATGAAGAAGAGAGGACCGATAATTATCGCGAGCGTGATGTTGATCATGCCGAATTAATTCTAAAATCGATATCTAGAAAATTTTGTGAGAAATGTTGACAGCATTCATTTCTCGTGTACACGTATTAATTCTATTTAATCGCAGTAGCATTCATACAATATAACATTAATTATTTTATATCAATATAGAAATATTGACATCTAGAAAATATTTGAAAAATGGTCTCGTAATTGTTTTAAGCACCCATCAATTATATTATATATATATACTCGAATGTCGATAATTAATCAGATTTTATCGGTAACATATTGCAGTATCTAACAACGTGCCACCGCAGTCGAAATTCCCCATCGTAGATCTGGAGAGTGGCACCAGCTATGAGCTTCGCGTGACGGCTTATAACAACGCCGGTTCCACCCAGGCTGAGTACTTGTTCAGTACGCTGTCATCGAACGGAAACAACCGTTTGCACGAGGATCATCCGCAGGAGAGCGAGAACACTCCGCTGTATCTCGACGCGCACGTTTTGGCACCCAGCGTCATCTCTGTTCTCGCTGTCATGCTGGCGATCGCCGGAGTGTGCTTTTGCCTCAAGACACGTGAGTACGAGCTTGTCGAAGTCCGCTCTATATTAATTTACGTCGCGAGCGCGTACGCCCCGAGCAAGCGAATCAGCGAATACGAGCTCTTGCTGTACGGGATGCAGTTTTCCATGTTGTAAAAAAATCTGTCGGATGCCGTTTATTTTCGCGTATTCCACTTGGTACACATTGTAACGATTCCCCCGTGAATTGGAACAAGAGGGTGGGGGATGGGACAGTCTAGATGTTTTATTTTTTCGTCAACTACCCTCGATATCAGGTACAATGTCAACAACAGCAGTCCACGATATCCGCCGCGAGCGTTTGGTTTAATTAAAAACTTCATAAACGAATCACGTAGCTGGGACGTTGCTCCAGATAGACGACGATCTATTGGAACGAGAATATCTCCCTTTGCATAAATCATTCAAGAAATACGCTCACTCGTACTTATTCGAGTTACCACAATTTCTTGATATCGCCTGCAACAGTCTAAGTAAGCGGCTTTTTTCTATTCACGAGAGAATGCGCTCAATTTACACAACGATGGAATTTTATATCTTTCTCATACGCCTATTCAGAGTCTGCGTTTTGTAACTTTCATGCTTTCTTAAATACTTTAGAAGCGATTTCTTTTCGCGTTATTAGATTTATTTAACAATGAGAATTTTATTTGTCGAGCATCATAATTACTTTTTCCACATACTTTTCTCGTTAGAAATCTAATAACTGGCCAATTTAACTGAAAGACAGTAATTTACTTATTTTTTAAATATTAAAAGTATTAAAGGATTTGAACAAATGCCTTTAATACTTAAAATAAACAATTAACTATTGTAAGGATTAGTGTCACATATTTTACATAATATCTATCACGTTTTTGATAATCGTCGAATGTCTGCTACATAGATTTATATCCATAATGTAAATTAACTTTAATCTCGATTTAATTAATTTTTTTTATCAAATTTAGAATTTACTTTTAAAGTTTACATATAAAAATATTATTAGGCATCAAGTTTTAGCTTCCACCGAATTGGACTTTCTGTACTTATTTGATCTATTCTTCTGGCGACTTAGATTAACTTATTGTTTACTTTATATCTTTTTCTGAAAGTTGAAAAAAAGATAGAGAATAAATTAAACCAAGATTAAAGTTAATTTTCATGATAGAAATGGACATTATATATATAGACTGAGCACTTTTATAAAAAAAACTGCAGGCCGTGACCAGAAAGAAAAAGAAAATATAAGCAAACTATCTTCGTTACTCCTGTTCTTAAACCTTCTCTATTTTTTCTCTGCGACAAGGATAGCATGCCTGAGGCTGATGAAAAGGGAATATAGTTATCCTTTAATCTCACGCAAGCTCCCATAAGGCATAATCTATATATATATATATATGTGTGTGTGTGTGTGTGTGTGTGTGTGTGTGTGTGTGTGTGTGTGTGTGTGTGTGTGTGTGTGTGTGTGTGTGTGTGTGTGT
>NW_012130069.1:1570636-1575988 GCF_000143395.1 Atta cephalotes | reverse complement strand
ACTACTACACGTACTACTACTACTATATATATATATATATATATGTGTGTGTGTGTGTGTGTGTGTGTGTGTGTGTGTGTGTGTGTGTGTGTGTGTGTGTGTGTGTGTGTGTGTGTGTGTGTGTGTGTATCTCTGATCTGCTAACTCAACTATGTCGTTTCCAGATCCAGAAGGATCCGGTGGCGCGAATGATCCGAGCTCGCAAACGCAAGCGGCCCTGGATAACAAGCACAACATGGAACAGAGGGAACAGTACTACGCGACCGTAAGAAAACCAGGACAACAGTCACCTTGTCGCGAGGTGAGCGCCCTGGAACGAATACCCGAGTATTCGGAAGACATTTATCCGTATGCCACCTTCAATCTGCCCGAGCAGGAAAATCTTTCGGCGAACCCCATGAGACAAGCGTTCTTCTACGAACGTAGCGAGACGATGCTGCAAGGTGCTCAAGTACGTTTATTTCTCACAACGATTTACGACGCCGCCGCAACGATCTATCTTACGATTTTTTTGACATCGCTCCCCGTAAATTGTGATGTCTTGGCTGATAAAAGATAAAAGATTTTTGAACTTATGACGCCTAGATGTCTGCCCTGGATAAAGTCACTGCGACTAAAAGTAATCTCATTAACAAAGTTATAGTGCAATGGAAGTAATTACTTTCCTTGCATTAATACTTAAAAGAACCATAAATTGTTCCGCGCTGTGTAGAGAACCTTAAATTAGAATCGCCGACATTATTTAATTACTATATGTATGTTCGAATTTAATTACAGTTTGATATATATTATGAGAGGTAATATGAAGCAAATGGTTTGTTAAAAAATTAACTACGTTACAAAAAAGAAACAAAGATATTCGATAACAATGTTTGATTAATTTATCTTTGCCAATATTTTGCGATCGCAAATAAAAATAACGTGATATTATTCATCATATTTTACGAATGAATATTTTAAAGATGACATTTGCGAAAGTCGCATGTCAAATATTTCTCATATTTCTCCCGCAAAGAATTTCATACAGCGAATCGATTGCAGTGCGACGTGGACCAATACACGAAAGTACGTGGTCGAGCGCGACGCAAATCAAAATCGTTCAAATCGGAATCGGAGGAGTACGACACATTGGGCTCGGACAGCGACACGGAGGTCGGCACCAGCAGTCGTACCGAATCATCGAATCACCTGGATGACTCCGGCCCGATGTCGATAATGGCTCGCTCACCGGGACCGAATTCCGTGAATCAGCGGGAGCAACGGCTCGCCCTGGTGCAGCGACCGGTTCATCATAGTAAGTTAGTATTCAGTTTTCTGTGTCCGGGCCGCGTGTAACGCAGCCTATCACGTAAATCAAGCGCGCAACCACTAATCCATTTCCTGCGTCTTTCCAGATGTGCTGTACCACACGCACGAATCAAGTACATCAACCGAGCCGTCACCAATTTCTGAGAGAAAGACTTTCCCGAGGCTCGAAAAGCAACGGTAAGAACGTCGGTAGTGCCAGATTCGCACATTACATTGAGAGAAAAGTTTTTGAATCTGTATTATTAGCATATCATGAAATATGATATGCTAATAATGATAGAAATTTTCTTACATAAATAATACTAGATGTCTCTTTTTTAAATTATACATGTAGACGCGACAGTAAGATTTATACTACATATTAACCCTGAATCAGATATATTATTCATTAATTAATTTGTAAAAGCGACTTGCTTGACCTGCTCGAATAAGTTTTAATTTCTTCCGAGAATTGTTTCTTTCAGTGTATTTAAACAACCTATTTTCGCAGGAGTCGCGGCGCGATCGACGTCGCGATCGACGGTCGCATTCCCGGTATCCTGCGACCGGTGCTGAAGCTATCGGAGTCCGGAGTGCATTCGTGCTCGCGAGGAGCGTCGCCGAGTCGTCCGGTGCGTCCTGGTTCCTACGACAGACTGGAGAAGGAACCGCTGAGCACCAGGAAATCCGTCGAATCGCTCTGTCTCCTAGAGGAGCCGATGGGCACGTTCAGAATGATGAGGAGGGACGACGATTGGGGCAGCGAGCTGTCTACGTTGGAATTGAAGCCACCGAGCGGCTTCACCGACGTCCACGAAACCAGTGAGGCCGAGTGTGATATCGACATGAAGCTAAAGTTACATAGGAAACGACCGAGCGGTCTCCACTCGAACAGCTCACTCTCTAAATCGCCCAAGGATTTCACTATCACCGTCTAAGTGTTTTAATCAAATATCAAAACCAAAATGAAATTTAAAGGAAGCCAAACAAGCGAAAGATTTAAATAAGCAAAATATTGCCAAAGCATGAGTGTTATTAAGTCAAGTAAGTTACGATTTACGCCATTGAGATTCTTGCGATTACCAACGTCGCTCTACGAATCTAGATCTCTGGATGTTCGTCTTTTGGAGTGACTACTCTGTCAAAGACTTCGTTTACAAATAAAAACTTATTTTTCTAAAAAAAAAGAGAAAGAAAAAGGATAATTACACCTTCGTTTATTCCCATAATCCCATAATTAAATAATAATATAATATCATAAACAATTTATACATTTAATCGTTGTAATTATTCATTGTAATTATTCGTTATAATTATATTATCATACTTAAACAATACTTACTTGCAAATCTTGCATCGACGAATATATTTAGTTTCAATTCAATCAAATGGAATCATCGTTCATCGTCGCCAACATTTTGTTATCGTAGGCATATTTTTCTAAAAGTTAATTAACAACAAAAAAACCGCATATAGATTTAAGTAAAAAGTATATTGATACATATAATTATATTCGGCTGCATCAAATATCGGAAAGAAATGATAAAAAAGAGCATTCCTACTTTACCCAAAATGCTGAAATTAAAAAAAATGCATTTTTTTGTTTAGTTATATAACAGTATTTCCTTTATATTCTATTCCATTGTCATATAAAAAAATTCATATTGTTATTTTATATTATTCAATTGATTAGCAATTAAAAAAAATATTTCTTTTTTATGCAAAAATGAGAATAATTTTCAGAAATATCTTCACATAATTTTTATAATCACTATAGTTGATTATCATCAAATCTTCATGTGATTAATGAAATGAGAATTTTTAATTAAATTAGTACTGTCAATAATAATTTACTTCAACATAAAAGCTAATAAAAAAAAGTGATTGCACAATAATTATTAAGAGATCGAATGGTAAAAGTAAGATACTAATAATAATGAGTGCATCGTAATGAATTTAATTATTACGTTTGCATTTTAAGCCTCGTGTCTACGATTCTAGAAATCGGACCTCGAATGAAGAAAGAATTGACCAATCGCAATAATCATGTGATTTGTTAATTTTTTCTCTGTCCGAGATCTCGAACCGATTTCTAGCATCGTGAACGGGCTTTAGGAAGCAACTAAATTCAGATCGATGCTTATGAAGGTCTATATACTCGCTGGTGAGAGTGAAGCTGATTTGACCATTTGCAAATTTCTCGCAAACTATTTATTAGACGTATATGTTCTTAAGCACGGACAATTCTTCTCGAATGAAGCGTACAGTTAAAAAAACGAGTAATACTATCGCACATAATGACTGATATCGCAATCATTATATCCGTTTAAACCTCTCTAAAATTTCTCTGTCTTTTGTTTTTTTTTTCCTTACGTTTTCGTTGAGATACGTACTGTATGTCGAGTAAGTAGAGTTTGATGGAGACCGCATTAGACCAGCATTTGTATTCTTCGCGGCTCATTGACGCGTGTCGTTTACCGCTCAATGATTTATAATTAACGATGAGCCACATGTCGCGACAAGGATTACTCGCGTGACGTCGTAGGAACAGAGAAACAAAGCATTTTGATTTTTATATTCGTGCTTCGCGTTTTAACATGTCACGCGGCTCGTCCTCTTTTTCTCGGCGCGAATGATCTCTTTCACTCCCGAGCGACGGTCAGAGAATCGATTTGTTAAAAATTCTATCGAAGGCAGTGCGGTCGCTATGCTCGGAGATTTAACTCTTTCGCTACTGGTA
This sequence comes from Atta cephalotes, assembly GCF_000143395.1. NCBI lineage: Eukaryota > Metazoa > Arthropoda > Insecta > Hymenoptera > Formicidae > Atta > Atta cephalotes. Next base: position 1,571,961 of record NW_012130069.1, on the reverse strand, counting down.
TAAGATCACCGGTTTCTTCATGCAGTAATGCACCAGTGATTGTAGCCCATTTAGAACTGATGCCTGCAAATGCATTATTTTCATGCATTTTAGGAGATAATAATATAGTCGTTTTTTCATTTATATACAAACGAAAATACATTTCGGATTAATTATTATAATTGCATGATATTTGCATTTCTCGTGCATTTTCAGAAGATAATAAATACTTACAGATCTTCTCCCCTCTTATTTATACAGACAGAAATACATCGATTAATAATTGCTTGATTTATCTTGCGTCCACTTGTGTGATTGCAGTATTTGATTGCTAAATCACTAAATTTGATAACTTTTACATTTCCAGCGTAGAAGGAAAGTTTTTATTAAATTTTAATTTATTCTAAAAATCGAATACGTCGAAACAAAAAAAAATACGCCATCAAAATTTTCTATTTAGATGCCATAGCGAAAGAGTTAAGGAAAAGGAGTATGAGAAAGGAAGGAATGTTCTCGTAGGTACTTGTTTGGCAGTCTTGACTGTCATTTTACGTATTGGCTTCACATAATTTTTCTCGTCGTACTCGTCGAATATTAATTGGGCATGGCGCGGATTCATGATACCCGATTGTTTTTCGGGACCCTCCCCTAAAACTTTCTTACTGCTACAATTTTCATACGTTAGCCGACCTCGGTGTATCAGCAGTATTGATCGTGAATGCACGTTAAACATCGTGAATATACGTATAAACAGCTTTTCCCTCTTTTTACAATTACCGTAGGCCGTAGTGCTTACGTTTGGGTTGTGGGGAGAGAATTAGCCCCCGTCGTATGTTCTCTGCGCGGCGATTTGTTACAACCCAGATAGCAATTCAAGAAAAACCAACAAAAAATTTAAATGACTTTATTTCTCAATATACCAAATTTTGTAGCCAAAAATTATCATTTTGACTTTCATGACATCAATAAGTCATAAAGTCATTTTAATTTTCTCTTGACTTGGCATATTCCTTGAGAAACTGACATTATTTGTCGTCATTTTGACATCATAATGACGACAAATAATGTCAGCTTGCTATCTGGGATATAATAGTTATAAAATTATAAATCGTGGCAAAACTTATGTACGAAACAATCGAATGTGCTCGAGTGTGATTTTTCACGGTTGTCTATTGAAGTTTCGATAGGCATTCGACATATACATCCTCTGTTAAACACATCCATTTCTATATATATAATATATATATATATATATATATATATATATATATATATATGTATGTATTATATATATATATATTATTTCTTTCTACGTCGTCGTGGTATATTACGTTATTTTATAATAA
>NW_012130069.1:1566820-1570616 GCF_000143395.1 Atta cephalotes | reverse complement strand
CGTACGTACCGTACCGTTACCTTACCGTTACTTTACTTACTACTACTACTACTAACTTACTAACTACTACGTACGTACTACTACTACGTCTACTCTCTCTCTCTCTCTCTCTCTCTCTCTCTCTCTCTCTCTCTCTCTCTCTCTTTCTCTCTCTCTCTCTCTCTCTCTCTCACTTTCTCGCAGAAGAGCTCGTTTCGAAATGGGATTAACAAGAAGAAAAATGATTGCCCCTCTTCCATTAGCAAATAGCTGTTTTATAGTCATCCGGCAAACGAATGACAGGGGAAAATGCAATTCAATCGTTATCTTTCTCGTCTCGTGGTGTAGCGGATGACGAAGGAAGGAAAGAGATAGAAATGAAATCAAGAGCCAGGGAAGCTAGATGCGAACTAACGGTGTAAAAACGAACGAGACAATGTGTGTGTGCATCATCTTACAAATATTATGTTGACTAGAGTCTACATTATCTATACACACCACCTATTTTATCATCGACGAGTTATACGCGGGCGGCCGCACACGCCCCACCGGATCGTCCCTTTATATCTCACGGCCACTCATACCTCATTAGACGTCTATTTTTCTCTTATCCATGTAGGTACGTACACATATAATCGTGTAATATCGTAAAATACAATATAGATCGCATCTGTGCACGTACGCGACGAGGTATCGCTCTCTGTACAAATCGCCCGCGGAATTTACGAGCATCGTTTCTCTCTTTCTATGGCATTGTCTCGTTGAATCCGATTTAAAGACGGGGCGATTCCTCGTTCGCCACGTCCGCACAATTCATCTTACTCTCCGATCGCCATTCATATCATAAATATTTATATATATATATTTTTTTTTTTTTCTTCTCGAATATTAGCGCGATGACTTGTGTTCGTGTGAGCTGTCACTCAGGTGCCTACCATTTCGGCGTGTACATATATGTATGTGTAAACGTGTATGTGAGTATGTATACAATAATATCGCTTCTCGCTTCTGTTCCTTTCGGTGACTTAAGTTATTACGGCGTTAACTAAAAGACACGTTCTTTACATACATAGTAATCTCTAATTAGACGATAAATCGATAGGTGTTTTGTTCGTACGAGTTGATAATCAATCGAGACTCCACTATGGTTAATCAGATTACACATCGATCATCGAGTATATGTATCACTTCCAATGGACAATCCCTATCTCGAAGATTGATCTGTTCGGTCCATTCCGGAAATGTGCTTGCATTATTCGCGTTGCAAGTCTCACGTAATTCGGGCGCTACCTCAAGTTTCTTGAAAGAGTATATCCCATATAGGATTTTACAATCGGCCCAGTGCTGGGCCATTACTGGTTGCCATAGTTCAGGTACTGGTTAAGTATTGGATGATAACTTGGGCCCAGTACTGCTGGCAGGTGGTACTAACCCAGTCATTTTACCCAATCATTTGCCAGTGATGGCCCAGTATTGGTTGACAGAAACCTTGGTCAGTTGACAGTCGTAGCGTTGGCTGAATGTTGGTTTCGTTGTAACTGTTGGCGACCCTATATGGATAATTCTTGTGCGAAAGAAACAGCGATACCCCTTTCCGCTGAAGATTTCTGTTTTCTCGCTTTCATGAACTCGGGAATCGATTTTCGTTCTAATTTCCCCGATAATCAGTCTTATATGGGCGTTTTTAATCATGATGTAACTCTACGATAAAGCGATTTTCTTTCTAACGAGCATGTGTACCACTCCCGCGCTGATCACAGGTGAGCTGACCAAATAGAACGTATAGTCATTATTCTTTTTCTTTCCATGCGTATTTTTCGACACTTCGACACTTTGTACTCGTTGCCTCTGCTCTCTCTCTTTCGTCCAGCGATTCTACGTCGTCCGAAGGCGATTTGGGGCGGACAATTACATCAATTTTCAATTATGTACGCACTCGCGTGTATGACGAAATGAACCTGACGCGATTCGTGAGGAACTATATTTGTTCTTTATCTGTATTTTATCTTTCGTTTTCATTCCGCGACGCGAAAATCCGAGTCGATTTGATAATCTTATCAATCACGGAAGAACGTCATTCGATAGTATTGACTGATATTTGTCGCGATTATTATTAAAACGGTGTCGTTACTTAATTATAATATTTCGGCAAGTTGAAACGAACTGGTTTTGAGTCTCCTGCACCCAATTGCTCATTGTTAACTTAAATGAGTAGTCTTTCAAAAAAGTAGAGACTAATTTGTACTGTACGAGTTAGGCCAAGCGACGGAACGTACACTTCGCAAAGTATCTGCGCTTTTCGACGCACGATGACGAATAATCGATAAGACACATTTGTAAATCAGTACGGATGCGCAATGAGTAATATTTTTACATACAACAAAAACGCATTGGCAGATTTATGGAGAGGTCATATTCTCCATCTCCTCTTGAAGTTTTCTTCTTAAAAAAAATTTATAGCAAAATGCTATATATATTTTTAATATTTCTCAAAAGCTTCATTACAATTTTGATTTCCAAAAATATTTTTTAATTTAAGGAATTTAGATATAAAAAACATAGATTTCATTATATTATACTTTTTATGCCGATATAATTTAAAATAAAACGTTTTATAAATTATACATTGAAATAATATTTTTTCACAAAGTAATAATTTAAATAATAACTTAAAATTCTGTTTTTTTTTATATTTGAAACAAAATTTCGCTTAACGGCGCGTCAATGGCCTCTCTTTTTGGATCTGCCAAAGCAAAAGCAACTACTTTTGCATTCTAACTTATCGATTCTTTTTCGTCATAAGCTTCGTGCCCTCTACGTAAATTTGGAGACAAACAAAAAAAAAGTATCCTGCAGATATAATGTATACGTAGTTTGTATAATTTAATTTTCGTAGATGTTTCCTTCATCATTCACGCTGGCTAATCATCAAATAGGCTTTATAAATATAGGTTATGAAAATATACAATTAATTATTTGCTTAAATGTCGATTGATTTATAAACAGATTTCTCAACGACGCTAATGCTTTTGTATCAGTACATATAATATAAAAAATACGATAATTTAAAGTGTGTTTCACTTTGCTTTGTTTCATTCTTGAGTATAAAATACAGGTAACGATAAATTAAAATATCGCGATTGTCATCACCGTAAAAGAATTATATTATTTGACGTTTTTAATTAAAAAGAAAGCGTAAGCCATAGCGCGAGTTGACAACTTGTCATTTTCTGGTGTTTTTTAATAAATAATTCCGATAGAGAATTTCTCTGCTTTCTTTGTGAATGTCACCGATAAAAAAAAATCCTCACTATTTTTCATAAAGAGATCGCGTTCTACGAATAACGTTGCGCGTTAGACATTATCAAAATTGTATAATCTTCTACGAAGTTGTGCGTTCGATATTACTCGTTTGCGGATATTTCGCGGACGTGAAGCAAATTGATTCGCGATTCGATATATTTGCTACGTACGTAGTTTTTTTTTATTTTCGCGTATCGAGCGGCCTACAGCGCGAAATCACTCGTTCGAACTTAATTTTAATGATTAACGATCGACGATCACGGCTGATACCGATATCGTCGTTTAAATGGCAGTAGCAAGCACGATAAGCCGTGCATTGTCGTGGCCAATGATCGTTGGCCATAAATCGAAGTGGATGAAAAACGAGAGAGGGCAGACGCTTATAAATGAATTTTCGTTATCACGCGCGACAATCGTGATTCGTATATGCGAAGCATTTCGCTCCGACGATGCACCCCCCACGCATATGTATTGTATAATAGATAAACTAAAAACACGTAGAATAATTGGATAC
>NW_012130069.1:1544845-1566688 GCF_000143395.1 Atta cephalotes | reverse complement strand
ATATATATATACACACACGCGTGCACGCCCGCACCCACATACGCACACACACGCACCTACACACAGACCTACAAATTTCCTATACATGTACATATATATAATATTTTATGTAATGTGTGTGTGTGTGTGTGTGTGTGTGTGTGTGTGTGCGCGTGTGTGCATATGCGTGTGCATCTATACGTATTATGCGTATGTGTGCGCGAGCGCGCGCGCGCGCACGTGTGTTGTGTATATCGATAATTATGCAATATATATAATATATACAAAATAAGATTAAACAACATAAACTTACGCGACGGACAAGCATCGCCCGGCATGCATCGGCGGCAATTTTGTCTCTTTGTTTGGCACTGTCCGCTCGCGCGTTGGAAACCGAGTTTCCTTACCGAAATTCTTTTTCCCTTCACATTTTTTTTTCGTTTTTTTTAACATTCACGTTAGTTGTATGTACACTAAGAAATTCGCTCGAAGATCCTCCAGCTCTCCCTTGAATGCGAATTATCATCTCCTCTGCGATGCGAGGATCAGTCTATACCAGAAGAAAGAGATTTTTCTTTTATAATATCGTATCGCATTTGCTTGAAAATTCGACGCATAACCAACACTTACCAGATTGTGATAAAATTTCCGGCGTTCGGGAATCTCGATTACAGCGGGGCCGACTTTCGCGAGGGTGCGCTGCAACCGAAGATAGGCCGGCATCATTGCGGCATCATTTTACAGCTGGGCTCCATACTGTCGGAGGGTACACGCATGCTGCCATTGGTGATATAACCATTAGCATCGACCATTACGGAGACGCCGGATGGTGGATGATTATGATAACTAATGTTTCTCTGCGACACCACCATGCTTTTTTCCGATGGTACTACATGATCGTTGCTGCCGCCGTGGGAGGAGAGGCAGGGTTCGCTCCCACGACTGCTGGACGATTCGATTGGGTGATCCACGCGTATAGGAATGCTATAGTCGGACAGGTATTCGGAACTGACTTCTACGGTCGCGTATTCGCGAATGACGGATGACTTGGATGGATAATCTATCGGCATATGTTGAATCGATGAGGCCGACCTGATCTCGTTCGGGTCGTTCAGCGTAGCGACGTGTCCGTTCGCCATGGCGTATAGATCGGGCTCCGCGCGGCCTTTCGTAGACAGCATGGACTCGAGACACTGGTACAACAATATATAATCCTCCTGCGAATGATAAATAATTTGCAAAAATAAATTTTTTTTTTATATGACTAAAATTACGCAAAGAGATATTCTAATTTGGTGGTGGAAGGCTTACCTTCGAGCGGAAAACACCGGGTCGTTTCATGTAAAGCAGCTTCGCGAACATGTAAATATCGGCGCTTTGCTCGAATTCCAATTGTTTGTTTAATGTAGTCAATAGAACAAAGAGTGCAGCCTCGACTCCACCGTACCTAAAATGTATAACGAAATGTTTGTAGGTTGAATAATAAATCACCATTAAGAATTTGATTGCGCTCCAATTACTGCGCTTGACTCTCATTGCCAGTGTACTTCTCCTTATTTACTTTTGATATGAAATATATTCGCTTAAATAATTAAATGTCACCGCGAATTAACAGAAATAAAATGTTCTGTACCTGTCCATTACAACGATAGGACCGTTTTGGTAATCCCGATGAAAGTCCTGGATGATGCTGACGAAGGTTTTCGGATTATTATTATGCGGCCACAAACCACTTTGATTCGACGGCGCTTGAACGATTCTGGCGCTGAGTTCATAATCATCCTGTAACGATCGAACCGCCACTTCTAGCAAGATCGTCCCATTCACGGTCTCCTTTGTACCGCAGAGTCGTACTCGGAACGTCTCGGATTCGAGATCCTTCCCTTCGAAGGGCCAAAATTCTGGATACTCCTCCTGTCGGATAACATTCTTTATTACAAAATCGCATTTCTTTTACTCCTTAAAACAACTCCGTTTTATTCAAGATGTACCTCGTCGCATTGAGTTAACATGACAATAGTCTGCGCATTGTGGTCCCACATCATTTGCCAGAACTCCATTATGGTATTCTCCATCGGATGTTGCGTTATAATAAACTCCCGATTGCGTTGAAAACCTAAAAGTACCAAATAAATATTTTAGACTATGATTTGATACGAACAAATCCATGATTCATTACCTGAAACCCATGTCGCGTTTATATAGTCGCTTCCGTCGACGCCTGGTTTCGGCGTTAGGTGAACGCGCGCATTCTCGATAGGGATAATGTCCATGTTACGATTCTTGTGGACGTTGCACGCTTTGGTGGCGGATACGAGATTGAAGTCCTTAGGTTTCCATGACGTTACCAACTATAGAAGCGACGAACAATTAGATTAGATGATTTCATGTTCGGATATTGGCAATTCTAAGGATAAATCAGTTATCAGTACCTTGTATTGAGCTTCGATGTTGTTCCACGCATCAGTCTTGTTATTTGATGGACACAGCATATCTTGAATATGCTTTATTAAGTTATTGGAGTCGATGTTGGTCTCGCCGCTCTCGATTGCCTCCTGTAGAGCATCGTGAATAAAGATGTACTGCTCTTCTGTCTGAACCAGGAAGTTTCTATGAGTACGGATGTGCTTGAGGAAACCGAATACGTTAATCTCGCCCTTGGCTTTAGCTTGCTTCAGCATAGCATCGATCACGATGTACGTTCCGGTACGTCCGACGCCAGCGCTGAAATAAAATAATAATTTCATATATCAAATAGATAGACCTTTAAAGATAGAAATATTTAATTCTTTATTTAATGTCACATACGTTTTGTTACAAGTACAACATACATAAAAATAAACATATTATAACCATACATTTGTCTATCGAAACGTCAGACATTAAGAAATATAATGCTAACAAATAAATGTATACATCTTTTCGTTCTTTATTAAGAAAAAAAGAACGTAATATATAAAGTAAAAACAATTCAAGTATGCTATACAAGAGTGGCATCAAAGAGTAAAAACGGTTTGAAGGATCGAATTAATGTTTCTGTTGTATTAAAATGCACTTTTCACCTGCAATGAACTACAATAGGTCCAGCCTCGGGCGGATTAGCGTTGGACGATTTGCGAATAAAACTCAGAACGGGTAATGGATGATCGGGCACGCCATGGTCAGGCCAGCTGGTGTAATGATACTGCCATATAGTGCGCTCACCCATATTGGTCCCATTTTTCTTCTTCTTGATCTGCTTAAAAATCAAAAAATTTCTTGTTGAAAGACTTATTCGGTTATTGGCTCTTGATTTCACTATGGTACTCTTTTTTTTATGTTTTTATTCCTCTTTTTGAAGAATGTTTTAAATGCATACGTTTTATTTTTAAACATATACCTTTAAATGTCGAATTTGGAGAGTACGGATGGTGTACGTGGCCATAATGTCCTCCCTCACTAAAGTTACTTGAATGTAACCGTACGTTTCAGTCCCTTCCTTGGGCCAATACATATCACATTTCCTCTACAAGTACAACAATAATAATCCATAAGTAATTATAATTCAATAAACAGATTTCTACGATTGTTACAGCAAGCCAAGCATTTATGTGTATAAATAATTGTTTGTTTCAACATTTTATTATCTATATATAATATATATATATATATATATATATATACAAAATATATAATATATATATAATATAATTTTTAATTAACATTGTAAAAAAAATATCGATATCAACTTTATACTTACACGACCACGCTCAACAAGATTAGTAATCATTACAACTATTGATACTCGCTGCTCCCAAACCATCCGCCAAAAACCATCGAACGTAGGTGGGAGTGGACCCTGAGTACCGATGTAAGCTCGCGCTCTTTGCCACCCATCGATGTAGTTCGCGTTAACATAATCCTGGCCTTTTTTAGGCGGTCCACCACCGCAAGAGAGCAATTGCACACGAGTGTGGTCGTCTAATGATAATAACGTAAATGATAAAGAGTGCAGTTAAAGCATTTTAGTAAAATTAAGGCAACGCCTTCGCATTCTTATTTCAACTGTAATTTACATAATTACAATTTTTGTTGATTGGTCTAAAAATACAGATTTTAATCGTACTACACAATTATCCACTTATCAGTCCGGCTCGAACGTAAAAATCAACGTGCTATTCAAGCTGAGATATATTATAATATTATCTCATTTTAATTATATTGATTGTTCTATTCCGCTGATAATGAAAAGGTATTTTCTATTTCGAACGTGTGAATTTCGTAAGGGTGCAACAGTATTCTTGAACAGTTGAAAATTTTGCTTTTTCCCGAGCAAATTTGTCATTATTTGTCTACACAGTAAATCTAAAATATATAGGAATAGATTTGATGTCATACAATATTTATATAAATATCAACATAGTGTGGATTTAACACTCACATATGATTTAAAATCTATAGCATTTATAAATCCATCTTATGGTGTTTATATTGATATCAACACGGTGAGAATTATATAACCATATTTATTACTCATACTTAAGCTTGATGTATTAAATGGTATTAAATTCACACCCATATTTTTTAAAGCATATCTTCCGCTTTAAATTCGTCGAAATTAATAACGACATGTGATAATCTCAGGTGTCAGTCTGGTGATATCGATCGTATTGATATACAGGTCAGCGACTGAGGAGTCAGATTGAACTAAAATAAATCAATCGGAACGAAACGGCAACGACAATAGCAAGTAGAAGTCATCGTTGAAAAATGAACGTTTTTGCGGGAAGCGGAAGGTATTATTATTGGTACAATAGTATTACTGGTTTTATATTAAGACGTTTCTATTCGTTTGTAAACAGGCACGGGCGGGCGATACATCAATGCTACTTACACGCGAGTATATTCAAGTATCTGTTCTTGGCCTTATTCTCAGCGAACTGAGAATTCTCCACGGTATAATCGCCGGTCTCAGACTGTATTAGCTCGTATTCTTTGCTGAAACCGATGTCACCGTCGGCATGAAGACTCGCGACATGCTGAACGAATTGCTGGACGGCCACGGCGGTTCTCTCACCGTCCTGCTCGCTGTTCTCCCATTCTTGAAGAGTGGGAACATTTCGCGGTGGGTAATCCAAGTAGTAGTAGGCAGTGTGGAAGCATTTCCTAAAGATCGGTCTAAATAAAAAAAGAAAAACAGGATTTATTGCAATCTTATTTTTAAAAATTGCTTGAGATTTTAAAGATTTTTTTTTTTTATATATTTTTGTTCAAAATGCTAAGTAAGAGAAATAATAAAGAGAATTAATAAAATTAATTGGGCTGCAAGTTACGCAAAGTATCGTAAATTATTAGAGAAGACAAGAATTCCACGAAATTACACTGAGAAAAAAATGCTTATTTGGTTAAATTAATTTAGTTCGTCTTTCTTTCATTGAGAGAGAATCAATATTTGTCAAATATATTTGATACATTCTTCTCATTGAAAAAAATAAAAACTTAGAATACTAAATTAATAATATTAAACTAAATTAATTTAATTAAATGAACAATTTTTTTTCTTAGTGTATATATTTATCATTTTCTATAATTGAAACTGCGAAACCTGTGAGATAAGGAATACAATGTGAGTTACTTTATTCTGCTGAGTATTGTCTTCTGTCATTCTGATTTTTTAAATAAAAGAAATACAAACGCGTACATTCATGTGCGAGAACGTATACTTATATATCGTATTATACTTATTGTTAACCGATATCAATATTTTGCATTAGCAAGAAAAAAATTATCAAAGAAACAATGTTTTCACGAATAGAATTTAAATTTAAAAATAAATATTCAAAAATTTCCCTGAGTATCGATAACGATTTCTGATTTTCAAAGACAAAAAATTAAAAGTAAAAATATAAAAATTTTTCTAAGTACCGATGAAAAGTTCTGCCCCATGAAAATCCTTCTCCCCCCCCCCTCCCTCTCTCTCTCTCTCTCTGGTTGGAGAGAAAAAAGAAATCCCCTGAAAATTATCGGGTAGATTTTTCTCAGGTAGAAAATATCCTGAAACAGTTATCTAAATATCTAGATATCTCTTTGAAAAAAAATGTCTAGATATATCATCTCCTTTTTCAGAATGCATTTTTAGAAGAAAATCTTTCGTCTTTCATGTATTATTTTTTAAAAACAATTTTCAAGAATAACATTTGCAATGATAAACAGCATTCCACATAAATTATTCACGTATCCGTGCTGTAGAGTATGTAATATCAATGAGAAACACGTGTGGGTTGGGCAGATAGCAACGATCAAATATTGATAATACTCCGAAATCAATACCGATAACACAATTCTTTGTACCACATGGTTAGAAAGATTCACGATTTCCACTTAACAAACTTACAAGTTAAGGAAAAACTTCTTCATTTCGATGATATAATCTTGACGATATCCATCATAGGTGAGACCGCCCACAAATCAACGAATACGCTTGCGAAATAAATGACGATTAGGTCGGGCCCCGTCCGTGACCCAGAAAATGAGCTTGTCATCAGTCACGGCTGATCCTTTGCACATCGCTCGCGTTACCTCGTCGTTTCTAAACGTCACTCGAGACACTGACGCGCGAGAACTCCGAATAACTCCGAGAAGCGAGAAGAAGAACAGAATTCGTAGACACGCACCGCACACGCGGTCTCGCTCGCGGCGCGTAAGAGTCTAGCTCGATGCGTGCGGCGTAGCGTCACGCTGCGTTGCTTGGCTCCGCTTCGCTCCGCTCCGCACCGCGCCACAAGTGGCTCCGGTGACTGTAAGAGCACACTTAGGCCTTGTCACCGCTCGTTATCTCACGATAACACAAGAGAGACGTAAGAGCCAGCGCCGGGATACATTAAAATACGCATCGTAGTTACTTTTTCACACGTCATATATTATCACACGCCCTAAATTATGTTTGATAAAAATTTGTTTCCAGTGAAATTTTTGGGGATTCCAAACAACAGATCTGTTTGTGTTGCGTGAAATCCTGTCGTGAAACTCCAAAATATTCCGCATTAACACATACATTTTGAAAAGAAAGAAAGCAAAGATTCTGAGTGCAAAAAAAAGTGCAAGCAATACGAATAAACCTATAGATACGTTTGCGAGGAAAGAGAAAGAGAGAGAGAGAGAGAGAGAGAAGAGCAAATTTAAAAAATAATTTTTAGACTTTTACAGGATTAACACAAGTTACATACTTAAATAAATTAAGCATCACAATTTGATAAAAAACTAATAGGAGTGAATTATAAAAAATCTTATTTTTTTAATTTTAATTTTTGAGATATTCTCTAATATTTGATATGTAAAATTTTTCTTTTATGACATTAAAATGAAATATAATAGTAATTGACAAATTAAATACTGTAGAAACTTTTTCCAAGAACGAGGTAATCCAAGAATCATAAATGAGAGAAGATTAGTTGTGCTAGGATACACAATACCAACTGCAGTGGGAAATCAAGCGGGAAAGCCTGAATGGGAAAAATAGTTGCGAATGCGTGCGAAGGTGCGCGTGATTGCATCGCTCGCTTCACGAACTTTCTAATTGCCTATACTTCAAATGTGATTCGCGATCTAGGTACGCGTTTATGCTTTAACGTATTGGATATCACTGGTCGACAATTTCCAGCTAACAAAAAAATGACAGAACATTTGTAGCGTTAGATCGGTCGGTGCAGAACGGAAGTGAAATGTCGATGCGAAATAATACTTCGCAAGATCGACCGTAACTGTAAAGCGTAGCTCATTGCAGCGAGAGAAAGTAGATCTTTCGTTGTCACTTCTCCGATTTGTGGTTTTTACCTCTAACTTTTCGATTGTATCGGCCGCAATAAAGATGTAATTTTAATATTAATATCAGTTATCTCGACGTATAATAGACTATGTTTAATGTGAATCATACACTGAGAATTTTTATTTGTAAATGAACGAATCAGAAGATTTTATTTATATCAATCGGAATCCTGGTTATCTCAACTAAAATTATAATAGATTCAACTAGAAAATTTTGATTTGTCCATTTTTAATTAGAATTCCAATTAATGCAATCAGACTTTTTTTCCAATGTAGATTGTTCGGATAAAAGATACAGATCGGAAATTTAAATGACGATACGCAATTGGAAAATTTGTATTAAATTTAACATATTTCACGTTTTCCAAACGATTCATTTAAATTTTTGTGTTAATTTAAAATAAAATAAATATGTTGAAAGTAATATAAATATTATATGAGAAAAATTAATACAAAAAATATAATATTGATACTTTGCAAGCAAATTGTGGAAATATATTTTTAACATTTATGATATGTTAAATTAACACATTTTATTCACTTCATTTCAAAATACCTTATTTTTATGTTATCTATTTAAGTTGTACTATTTTAACAAAAGAAATGTTAAATATAACATAAACTATTTAAATAACATAATCACATTATATAAAATTAACTCGAATATGTTAAAAAATTCAACACAAAATGTTAACAAGGATTTGAGTGAACCGTTTCCAATAATACAAAATGTTTCTAAATACGAAATGTTTCTATGTACAAAAAAACAGGCAATTTAATACACTCAACGGAGAGTTCTGATTTGAATTTTTCCTTTTGATGCGCTCATCGACGTGCGACACGGAAATATATCACCCGGCGCGGTTGAATGCAGCTAAAGTTTCCTCTGTACGGACGATAACGCGCCATGCGTTAAACCGTGACTTACTTCCATAATACGAAGGACGTAATGGCCAGCATCACGGCGAAGCAGGCGCAGACCATACCGGCGATCACACCCGCGCTGAGATCTTTGCTGCTGCGGCGCATCAAGGGCGGTATCTTGTCGCAATCGCGGGTGACCAACACCTTCGTTGGTATGGAGCTGTCACCTCGGATGATCAGGCGATTATCTATTGTGCTCCTGGTGGCTCCCCGTACTACAATCTCGTAAACGGTGTTTACCGTCAGATTGGGTATAATCGCCTGCAAGCATGAATTTGCAAGCACTTATTACGTGTATTATAATTGCATTTTATCCAAACGAAAAACTATTGACGAGGTATAAAGTAAAAGCAACAGAAAAATAAAATTATCTTTGTTAATAACATTATAAATTATAATCGATAATGAAGCACAATTAATTTATAATTACTATATTAGATATAAAATATGTGATAATGTCTTCTTATTATGTCGCTCCATTATGATTTATTGTTAAATATTAAATTATAAAACATTAAATTGTACCCCGCTCTCGAGATGACTTTTGTCGGCCGATAGCTCGATTTCCTCGTAATATCGTCCATTATCCCTTCGATAATTGATGTAGTAGTAATCAATCGAGCCCCAGAAGTTCGCCGGCCTGGCCCAGTGAACGTAAACGGACTCGTGCGATTGGCAAGTTAAATTCAAGATCTGAGGCGCACTCGGTCCAGTTATGTCGGTTCTACGAATGATCTGATCGGATGGCTCGCCTTCGTTCTTCCGCGTATAAGCCTTCACCCAGATCTTGTATTCGGTGTATGGGACTACAACATGGATTCATGAATAACAATTGAGCTAATTCAGTTCCATGAATGAAAGTTAAGAGACTATGTTTTACGGTGATCGTAATCTGATCGGATCTTAACAAGATTCCCTCAAGTAAAACAGTTTCTTCTCTATCTGTAATTATAATTATCTCGTAACAAATGCATTTATTTATAAATATATAATGAGAAAAAAGTACGTGCGACGATAAGAATTCTTCGAGTTTTCATTATCAATAAGCTAAGTACACCGACCTATCTCCGGTCGTCTGCTGTCGACGACTATCCGCTGTCGAGTGAAGATTATATTATGGTTAATCTTGTGTTATCTGGTGCGTTAAAAAAGGCACAAAGGCCGGATAGCGTATGTCGACCGATGTTAAACATCGTATTCATGCGCGTTAAAATAAAAAAGGTAAAACTTAAGCATGACGCTATTCAGTATCCGCTATTCATTCACATAATTTAGAATAATTTAAAATAATAGAAGATAGAATAATAGACGGTATCTTAAGTAATCTTATTCGCGTCAATCGTGTCCTTTATGCAACTTGTATACTTACGTAGTTCTTTCAGCATGAATTCGATATACGTATCATCGGCGTCCGCAGATTTGTCGGGTATGTGCATCTTAACGTCTGTGTAATTGGAATGCATGTAGTAAACGCGGTAACCGGCGATGACACCATTGGCGTTCTCAGGCTCCGACCACGAAAGTTCAATGGTGGTGCCCGTGATTCCCCGAGAGGTGAGATTCTCCGGCTTTGTCGGCGCTGGAATGAAGAGAGAAAAAACGGGGTTTCATTATAATAAACCGATTTAATCTTTCCTCTCTCTCATCATCATCCGCAAATGTCACGCTGAGACAAAGTATTCAGCGCATTCAGAAATAACAAACTTCCCAATAAAATTCTTATTTCATTCTTTTATTGTCAAAACGCTTCTTCGTGCGTGCCGTACATTATTTACATAGACATAAAGAAATAGACCGGGCATGCCGCGTACTTTACTATGGCACATCTTCTATATGTACACGTTTGGTCAAATATAAACGGAAAAGAGATACGAGGCATTGGATCTTATCCTGCTCTTTACTATACGTCGCATATTGATAAGAAAGGAATATGTGACTCGATGTTTCAGTATATATGACTCGATGTTTCAGTATACTCCGGGATGTACAGTCAATGTGTCGGGTCTATTTCTATACGTTTACGGTTATCCGTTCTCTCTTTCGAGCAGCAACAGATATCGATACCCAACCCAACTGTATTTCCATTTTTCTAAAGCTCCATTTTCTAGAATAAATAATACGGATAAATAAACGACCGCCCAAGCGTTCATAAGAGAGTTCAAATTTATTGAATATTCATACATCTGCCACGGCATTACCATACGCTGCGTGGTGCGCAGTATAAAACATGCAAATTGATTTGCATTCCATTCTCGGCTGCGTAAAATCATTGACAGTAGATTTGCTTAAACAGCTCATTTCGACGTGCTCTAAATAGAACATATAAGTGACGCGTAATAAAAGAGATCTTTAAATCTGCGCAGAAAGAATGATTTTTCGCTGAAGTATTCAAAAATTTAGTTTAGATACATATCTAAAAATACTTTAGTTGGATCAGCAAAATAATTATGTTGACGTTAAGCGATGATGACAATGCTGCAAAAAGTTTTAACATTTTAATAACCAGTTTACACGTATAATTATTTTGGTCCAAATAAAATTATTTTCGGATCTATACGTATTCTCTAAAATTGTGTTAGAACAAATCACGTTCTGAAGAGATCTTAAAGATTGAAAATTGAGCTATTCTTTTCCAAGACTGGCTCAATTTTCACTCTTTAGAGAGAAATTCCACTCCAAAGAGTAGATATAATTTTTAAAACACTTCAGAAAAACCATTCTTGTATCAAGTAAAATCAAAAAAACGAGAATACTTGATGAATCAAAACTAGATTCTTACATTCTAAAAAATGTCAGTGTGAATTTGACCCTCTTGCTGTGACTTTAACGCCTACGCAGTGTCTGTATAATTTGCACCAAGTTGGTGTTAAATTAACAGCAAGATGATGTGGATTTAAAACCCCTGATGTATCAACCAACACACATCATGATGTGGATTTAACATCATGGGTATGTAGGTTTAAAACCCATGGTATTAAATCCACACTATGTTGATGTCAATTTAACACCAACACAGTGAGAATTATATAGACACAATGTTAAACTCGCTATTTTTGTCGAGTGCAATAAAATTAAGATAAGAATTCTGAAATCTTTTATGCACGATTGTTAAATTATTTTACTCATCGACAATACGGGAAGAAAATCGTTTCCTCTTACTGAATTTTATGCTGAAATTTATTCAGTGGTCGTTTCACGTTGTCATCTCCTGCGTTATTCCGTTTAAAGCTTATCGAATTCGCATTAGATTAACGACGTGTAATAAAACGCAAGGCTGTCGGAGAGCGGGAGAGTTACCTCTTACAAGCTTTATGAGTTGCGGCGGCGGATGATGTCATATCGAGTCTGTGCCACGTACGGAGACGGGCGGATCGTGTTCTCGTATTACTATCGAGCTGAAAAACGAATACGATTACGGGCCCGTAAAGCGCAAGGTCGCGATCGTTGCACGCGGCGTGGAAAATGATCTATGTCGATACTACTTAGAATCTGCTGATGTTCATTTTCGTCGAAGCCATAGTTCCATAACGAATCATTGAGAAATCAATCTCATCCCGAGTGACCGGAAAGAGATTATGCGCGACAAAGCGTCGCAAACGGCGGGCCAAACCGATACACCTCATTCGCGATCGCGAGAATCAAAGAAAAACCTCTTTAATGTATCTAAGGCCGGGTTCACACCTTGACGGAAAAAACAGAAAGCGGAAAAGCGAAAGCAGACAAACGAAATGTACCGCCTACTATTACTGCGAGTTCCGCTTTTCCGTCAAGGTGTGAACTCGGCCTAAAAATTATCGTTTCGAGGAAAACTATGTAGGCGAAAGTGCCTTTATTAGGATAGGTTCCCACTCAGTAACGGTTCATGAGTGAAAGGAACAGCCGATAAGAAACCGACGCGACGTACCTGTTTCGAGTTGCATGCACTTTGATTTGCGCTGCTACAAGTTGCTACATCGAGCTGCAACTATTTCGAATTTCTCGATTTTCATTCGCGAAT
Source organism: Atta cephalotes (assembly GCF_000143395.1). NCBI lineage: Eukaryota > Metazoa > Arthropoda > Insecta > Hymenoptera > Formicidae > Atta > Atta cephalotes. The sequence continues at coordinate 1,553,985 of NW_012130069.1, read as the reverse complement.
AGAATAGGCTTCGATTGATTAATTAACATATTTTAGATGATTACGAGATTTTTCAGAATCCAATGCAATTTTTTAATACAAAGAGAGGATTATTTTTGCAAATTCTATTAATGAAGGAAATAATTTTTTTACTTTGTAGTTTATTATCGGAGAAATAAAAAAAAGTCACGGAAATTGAAAACAGTTAAGGAAATTAAGAAAAAGTCTGTCAAATTTTGTGAAAAAATTGAAATTCTTATCTTTAAAGAAGTCCAATATGCGTACATGCATCCTACGCAGTTTTGGAATACCAACTTAACTTACACAATTAAATACAAGCAGTCAGTCAGTAACGTTAATAATAATTTTCATTGCTATATTGAATTGCTTTCTCGACAAAATATTTGACAAAATATTTCCAAACAAGGAAATATAAAAAAATTTCAAAACACTATTGCAAGCATGAGGAAACATTATGAAATTTTGTCTGGAAATCAGAGAAATCATGGAATTTTAGGATGAGGAATTTGTGACATCCTTGTGCTAATACTTTTTTTTTATTTCATAAAAGTAAAAAGAATCTCAAGAATAATTGAGTTCGCAATGACGAGACCCTGACATGTATTCACACGTCTGGATTAGGCTATCGGCCTTGGGTCCTGTCATAAAAATAGAATGTCCGGATAGCACGCGCGAGAGATGTAATACGGCGGTTTTACCACTCTTAAAGACAATTCTGAGGACGAGCGTATTTCCATAATATTATACACCGACGACACTTAAGGTCAGTAAGTAATCGTTGCCATGGCAATGCACGTGTTGTTACGTGATGCTGCGCATGCAAAAAAAAAAAGGTAGATGTGACGTCTATACTATTTTATGTAGATACGAAAACACTTGGTGACTCCTGTCAATATTTTATTACGCTTTTATATATAGAAAACAATACACTAACCGATTCATCCGCAATTATGGTCAGGCAAATCGCGCGCGCAATAAAAAAAAAATGTTGCAAAACATTGTTTTTCCTGCAACGTACAAAGTCGGCGTCAATTGCAATGGATTACAAAATAAACTAGCAAACGATTCACACTTGTGTCATAACACCGCGGCACGTGTATGCACGCGAGTTGGTGTGCATTTAAAACGTTTGCGCAATCGTTGAGCGTGTATTGTAGGCGAGACGCGAGTTAAGGAGAAGGCAAAGTCGCGGATTCCTTTAAGGCTTAAGGCGTATCGATGTGAAACAGAGAACAAGACACGCATGTACGTTGCACCGCCGCCGCCGCCGCCGCGCCGGTTGCGTTCCGTGAAATCGAGACGGAACGGGAAATGAGTTAAGCGTCGATTACACGAGTGGACAGTCTTATGCTCGCAAGGTGATTACGAGGTGGCCGCTGCTGCGTCGCGTAACGCAATACTCGAGTACATGACATTTCCTAGTGAAACTCGCGCGCCTTTATTTTTCCCAATTAATTACGCGCTAAACGCGCACGAGATTTTCACTGCTGAATTAATTTACATATTCCAAGCGCTCGGCGCTACGTTTTACTCACGTGAATATAAATTATCGATTTAGAGCTCATTTTCTGTGCGTTAATTATCGTTAATAATGTATTGTTCGGTTTATCTTCGCGCATCGATCGCTCGATTATTAAGTCGACTGTAATTGAAAACGCGTAAACATAAATAACTTCAATTTCCAGACATAACATTGGATCGGGTTTACAACGCCTAATTTCGTACGTTGTAATTTCACGCCACGTTGAAGTAGTTTCGCAGTAGAGTATCGAGGTCTTATCTGTCTTAAATGTTATCCTATTCGATCTAACGAAAATGCTGTAAAATAATATACTTTGAAGCACCGTGTTTGAAGCATATCGCTTCTTCGTTTCCTCTCTCATCGTGTTTGATTTCTATCTATATATTATTCATTTGGTGAAACAACATAATTCAAAAATTATTATTTTTAAGTTGTAAAAAAATAACTTAAAGAAAAAAAGAAAAATATATACTACATGCTTTTATTCCTTTATAATTAGTTATTACATCAAAATTATATTCCAAAATTATTACAAAATTTTAATGATCCACAATATCTCTCAATAAACTCATTTTCTAGAAAATTTTATTTTTTGAGTTGTGCCGTCAATGCAAATAAGCAATATTGCTTCATTACTTGTTGGAATTAATTAAACACAGAAAGAATTTCTACATGATTTTCCCGAAAATATATTTAAAAATTATAATAATATTATTTAAAAATTTGGCTCAATATAAATTTGAAAATAACTTTGTCGTATCATAAAAATAATTATGTAAAACGCTTAAATGATAATGGAAACGCTGCAACAAGTTAACGTTTTACCAGTTTGACCGTCCTACATCGGGATTATGACAAATTTCTCATCCTATAATTCCACTTCTCCCTAATTTTCAGATAAAATTTTATGATTTCCTTGAATAAGTTTAAAAATTTTTTGTATTTTCGTTCAGATTGAAAATCGTTAAATATTTTATTAAAAAATTAATTTAACATGACAAAATTGTATGTATACTAAACTTCTTAAAACCAAGAATTTTAATTTTCCAAAAACTTTTACAAAATTCCTTGACTTTTCCCTGATTTCTCTAACTGTTTTCAATTTCCCTGACAATTCCTTGATTTTCCTGATTTTGTCGCAATCTTATTACATAATTATTTTCATAGTTCAACAAAATTATTTTCAGATCTATATCTGGCTAAATTTTTATATATATATTTCAATAAAATCGTTCTTTCTAGATAATAAAAAAATGTCGTATAATACATATATTCCTCATAGTTATTCTCCTATTACTTTAAACGCCTCGCACTTTCTCTAAGGCACAATTCTATGCCAGTCTTTCTGCCATAAGTTGAATGCCCCGCCGAATTACCTCCGATATCGCTGTCATTCTCCATGGAAAATGGCACGATGTAGGTCGTTCGTTCATATATTGTCTCGTCGGTCGTCTGCGTGATCGGATCCGCCGTGGCAACGAGAAGTCTCAAGATCAGGGCTAGCGAAGCCGCGAGTTGAGCGGCACTGGCCACGTTGGCCCACGACATTTCTTCTTCTTTCTTCCTTTCTTCGCACGCTGCAGCTGCAGAACGCGTGCTCTCTCTCTCTCTCTCTCTCTCTCTCTCCTCTCTCTTCCTTTTTTCTCTTCCTTTTTTTTACTCTTGCTCCAAATCTTTATCTTTCTCTCTCTTGCTATTTCACGAATTCGCCCATCCTCGCCGAGGAACACGGTGCGTTCCTCTCGCGACACGTCTTCGCTCAATTATCGCACCGTCTTTGTCGCAGCGGTCCAAGAGCAAAGCGCACAACAACGCATTGTACATCAGTCGATTCGTTGTCACTGTCACATCGCGGGCGCAAAAGGTTCCTTGGGTTATTGGGCGACGAATCAAGCTTTCGACGAGAATCGTCGCGACGTGATTGCACGGCGGTAGATTTCAAAATGAGTATTTCCTGTTGAGAACAAACAACTTCGCATAAATCTCGAGACGATTCTATCGCGAGCGTGAGCTCCTCGTGAATCGGCCCGGTGCGGCGACTCTCGCGCGAAAGGGAGACACCCAAGTGAGAAATCCCAGTGGAGTGTGCACGGCGAATGCGGAAATCGCACTATCTATAAAACACGAGAGAGTTCCACGAGGTCAGACCCGACTCTATCTACCATCAGACTTGGAAAGGTCGAATCGAAAGCGGTTGACACCGATAGCGCTAGCTGTGCGCATCTATTCACACCGATAAGACTTGTATACTGCTTTATCAATATTTAAACTACTCCGGTAGCGATAGCAATCGCTTTAGTGTTGCAGATAAAAGCTCAAAAGGTAGATCTCTAGGAAAGTAACTGAAGTATTATTACAAATACCGATCGTGTTTCTAAGTATTCGTCATCAAACACATGATCGTGTATCACGAGGGAAGATCGCAGGCAGCAGCGGATTATTCGGCCCCCTTGGAACGTTGTAGAGTCACTTCCCTTGCATTTTTAGTGGGATAGAGACTAGGGGAATAGACATCCTAAACAACGATGGTCAGAATCGATATATCGTCCTGCCAACCAATCTATTAAGCACAGAAATATTAGGTGTAGTAAAAAGAAATTCATTATTTTTGCATGAAATTGAATGGAAAAATAATGGATTTCTCTTTACTACACCTAATATATCACTCTATTGCTAAGAAAAAGTGATTACTCACTTTATCTTCTTCCTTTTAAATAACTTTGTTGTTTTTAAACAAAGAATATTTTCTTGACTATAATCATAAAATACACTTATTATAAATTTTAGAAGAATTCATTAATGTGTAATTAAAAATAAGAATTTATTTTCTTTTGAAGAATTTTATAAAATTGATCAAGAAGAAACGACACTTTATAAATAAAACATCATTTATAAAAAAATCGAATTTGTTTTGATTTAATAATCATCATTGAAATATATTAAACTTACTAGGATTCACACAAAATGTATTTTGAATAAATTTAATGCTTGTGATGAACTTGTGTGATAGCTTTTACAGATACATGGACTCTTTTGAAATATTTGAAACAAGTAATTATTACTTATGTACAATATAACGTATTTTTCTTGTGTATACTGAGAAAAAAATGTTTAGTCCGTTTTAATAAATATTTAATAAATATTTATTATAACTAAATATTCAATTAAATATTCAACTAAATATTTATTAAAATTGACTATATTTTTTCTCAGTATACAAATAATAATATTAGATAGAAGTAAAAAAAAAACAGAAAATATAATTGCAATTATATATCGTTAAAAATTGGGACAAATTTTATCGAAATTTTTCTCAAAATTAACATTTTCGTTTCTTTACTATATCTTCATTATCTATATGATATAGATTATTGCAGCAACATTGCAAACGTTGCTACAATTGCTGCAAGCTTCTGTATATGGATAATCTTCAATATAAAAATTTTGTTATAATTGTTGTGCATCAAAATTTTTACTAAAAAATTGTGAAATTAAAGGAAGGCTGAATTTCTTAAGTATTCGCATTTGTAGAGATTATAATTCGTAACGTAGATTATTTCTTAACCGCTTAAAACAAAAATCTCAGATTCATATTCTTTACAGAAAAACTGATCTCTAAATAAGATCTCAGCACAATATAGAAAGTTTGTGCACAAGCTTTTCCTTGCGTACATTCTTTCAGTTTTCGATCAACGAAGAGAAGGTATTTTTGAAGCGACGAGAGTAAATTTTCTTGATATAATGCGAACAATTAAACATCAGTCGCAGGAGAAACTGAGTTTGCTCGAACGTCAGGTTAAATGGATAAAGAAGCAAATTATAGGATGGCCAATAACAATAGCGCTTCCTCGTCAATAGAAAGGAAGAGAAAGACAGAAATAGAGAGAGAGAGATAGAGACGGAGAGGCAAGATACCCCTCGCACAAAGAGAATCGCGCTCCAGTTTCATATTCCATTTACTGCCTAATTGGCTCGGAATAGATAAATAATTGCAAGAGCTTCGAAATAATGCCAACGAATAACGCGATATGCGTTATTTCGTGACAATATAAACTTTTATTCAATGAAGAAGAATCGCGCATGCGACCACATATAACGACGGCTTACAATTGACTCATAAAGGAATAATAACGTTTCGTTAAAGTTCTTTTTATACGAAACATAAAAGATGCGTGTTGCACGCTTCGCATTGAAACGGTAATTAAAATATGATATTTCCTTTATTGCGATTACGATTGAAATTATTGTAATTAAAATAGCCGACTATGTGTGCGTCGAACATGTTGAATATTTGTTAGCGAAAACATTTGAAAACTTCGGTCCTCCGCGAGAAAGGGCGATGTAAAGCGGATGAGACTAATCCACGATTCCCACGTCAATTCGCTTGCATGAGTTTTTATTTCAAAGTGAGACGGAACCCTGTATAATCGTCCAAATGAGAGAGAGGAAAAAAAGCTGGGACCGCGCCCCATTTCGTGACTCGTCTACATTTGGCCGGCGCGAAACAAAATGTCTCACAATGATGTATTATCGAAAATTACCCGGAAGAAGACGAAAGAGCGACAATAACGATTGAGTGAAATTAATATACTTAGCGGTGTATGAATTTCATAATGTAATCAAGTCCCGCATCTTCTGAAAGCAAGAAACTTCCGAAAGCATAATCTTTATCTTCAATCAGGATAAGGAAAGAATTGGAGAGAAACGTCGATGGATTGCATATCGCACGCGGATGAACGCGCCACGGACTATTCATGAGGAACGTCAGGTCGAAATTGGGACAGCCCGAGAGTTCGCGATTCGAAACGGCAGTGAGGAATGGATTGACCCCGATCGCACGAGAGCGATTTTTGCGCGAGAGAAGCACCAGAGCGTGCGTCGACCCTGTGCCGATCTGTCGATTGCCGTATACTTCCTTCCCCGACTTCTGTTGAAGTATTTGAAAATTTGGCTGCACGAAAAGAAACAATTTTAATAAAATATCTAAACATTTGATTAGCTACAGATCAGAAAATAATTTTGTTGAACTATCAAAATAATTTTGTAGAAATATCAAGCATAATGAAAACTGTAGAAAATTGTAATGTTCTAGTTACCAGTCTGAGCGTCTTACATCATTACTTTGATAAAATTATTTTCCAATAAAATTATTTTCGGATTTGTACTTACAAGTTAGTTAAAATTTTAGATACTTCAGCAAAAATATTTTTGTGTAGGGACACTGAAAGAAAAGATTGGTTGAATATAATATAGTATAGCATTCTTAATTGGCTGCAGCATCCAATTAAAAATGCTATGCCATATTTTACCATCTAAATTGATGCAACAGCCAATCTTCTCTTTTAGTGTACAGATCTGAAAAGAATTTTGTTTGGACATCAAAAAAATTAGGACGCTCAAACTGCATTGTTAAATTTATAATGTCAAATTATAACCCAATTTGAGTTACTTTAACCATTTTTGTTGGTCGCCATTATCCTATTTAATACATCGTTAATTTTATTGAAACGGTGGAATTAAACAATTTCACTGAAGAAAATTATTAAATTTGATTCAAATTATTTTATTACTTCCTAGGTACATTAATATGGACGATTTTTACTCTGGAAATATGGAATTTAAAAATTAAAAAATATTATTTAATTTAAAGGGTTGCTTTGATATTTAGTATAGTTAAAATATCATAACTTTTCGCAGTATTATTAATCAACATACTTGAGACATTCCTACACTAAAAAAAGAATTTAGCTACTAAATGTTTAGTGAAACAATGTCAATTAAATGATTGTTTAATATAACTAAAAATTATTTTACTTTCCTAAATATTTAGTAGGTCAAAATTTAGAAAAATAAAATAATTTTTGTTTATATTAACTAAACTTTATTAGCTATTATCAAATCTTTTCAGTGTATGATCCAAAATTATTTTTCAATCTATATTTAGCCAAATTTTTAGCTAAATTCTTCAAACAAAATCGTTCCTTTGCGCGTTTCTTTTCCTAGGACGCGTTCAGATTCCCATCCGAGTGCTCTCTAGGTATCTTTTTATTCTTATTTAACGTTCAATGAACAACAAGAATGAAATAAATCTGAATGGCACTCAGGTGGAAATCTGAATATAGCCCTACGCGTTTCCGCGATGTGGTCGAAGCGGATGCACCAAGTTCTACCGATCGAATTCGCAACGACGACCGAATCCGTCAATGTCGCTTCCGTCAACCTTGTCGTCGTCGTCGCCGTCGCCGAGCGTCGCCACACCGCGTCGCGCTGCATCGCGACAGAATCGTTCGATTCTACTACATTTCCTCTCGAATCAAACCGGAAGTTGGAGAGACGACGTGATTCTCTCCGTTTCTTCATTTATTATTCAACATCTTATTTGCAATCTGCTCTATTTTTTTTAGAATCACTGCTGTAGCGACGCTTTTATTATTCAGTGACACTTATTGTCTAATTGAAAATTTACGATTTTTTTTGTGAAAATTAAAATCTTACTTGTAAAAGCAGCACGTTCAAATAGTTAAGACTTTCTTGTATCAAGTATGAACAAAGTAAGTTAAACGTTGTCACAGATGTGTCATTGAAATTTCATTATCAATATTCCTCTTCATTAATCAAAGTGACTCATATATATAATAGTTACTCGTTTTTCTTCTTCCGAATATAAAGGAAAATAAACAAAGTGTCAACAAAATCTATTGAAGTTTGCTATAATCGAAAAGAATTGCAATAGAAATTTCTCGCGTCGAATATAAAAGGACTGAAAGCTAAGCGACGAAGAAAAGCTATGGATTCAGTTCCCATTTTCACTTTAATGATATCTGTCGTCTCATTGATTAATACTTTTCGATAATCAAAATCACTCGTAAAATGCGTCGCTCATGATGATGATTCACGCTTAAGTCAACGCACTGGAAAGCAAAGTTGGACGAAAAAAATAGAAAGAAAGAATATAGCAAGTGTTATTTTTCTACACAATGAATACGTTCCTCGATTAATCAACTTCTTCCTTCTCTCCCGTTTTCCCTTTCAAGTATTCGCCCGCGAATATATCATTTCCAAAGTACGAGGACATGAAAGGATCTCAAGGATTTTTTCCCGAAGGACACAGCGGTTCGGTTTCGTACTTCCTGCACCTGCCTGACGCACTGGAGAAGCCTGACGAATCGAACGAGAGACGGAGAGAAAAAGAAAAAACACGGAAAAAGATGTAAAGAGATATGCGGAAAGTTATAGCGTGGCCTGTCGCGAAGTACAGAGGATATTACGGATTCGCCGCACCAGTTACATTTCGGCACTGCTCTACATGCACATCTCTCGCTTACGCTCGCGTCGTATCGACCCCTCGACCCCGTCGTCTCTGCCCACTCCGAAATACGAAATCCGATTCGGAGCAGCGGGACTCTCCGATCGAAGAGCAGCTCCCGGCAACTCGTGCGGCCCGAACAAAGGATCACACCCAGACAGGCGAGCGACGACCTGCCCGCGATATATCCTTACGATTTCACGGACTAGGCGTCAACCAGCGATCCGGAGGAGGCGTCGTCGGAATCGACGGTCCGCCGCCATCTCGGCGAGCTCGCACTGTCTCTCTTTCTCTCTTTCTCTCTCTCTCTCT
>NW_012130069.1:1540280-1543552 GCF_000143395.1 Atta cephalotes | reverse complement strand
GTCTCTCTTCTCTCTTCTCTCTCTCTCTCTCTCTCTCTCTCTCTCTCTATCTATCTCTCTTTCCCTTCCTCTCTTTCTTTATCAACGGGATAGCCTTTCTCTCGGTCGCTTTTTTTCGCACTCGGCGATTCCGCGATTCCACGAGCCGCACCAACCGCAAATCGACGAGGAGACGCACGCGACTCGAGATTATTTCAACACAAAAGCGGGCACTCACACCGGAATGACGCGAGTATTGTCAATCGCGCGCGTGAGCGCGACGCGTGCACGCCAACGACTACACGCGCACTCCCGCTGCATCGAGGTTGCGCTCACTTCGAATTACGCTCGTTCACCGTTCACGCACTCACGCGCGTACACGCGCGTACACGCTCCCGCCCGCGTCCGCGCCCGCGCTCGTAGCCGCAGCTCGTGCATCGTTGCGGGTCCCTCTCGTATCCGGCGCACCACCGGGGATACTGTACGAGACCAAAGCGTGAATCTCGCACGTTCTTTGTGAAATATTTATATCGGAATTTTCATTTTTTCGAGGAACACTGCACCCACTCACTCCGTACGCGCGTCTTTTTTACAACGTTCTTCCTCTTGTCTTTTCTCCAAGTGGATTTTCCAGACCAGCAAAGGGTCACGGTATCAATGAATATCCAATGATCCCAGGATCAAATGTCAAACCTCCACGAAGACATGAAGGCACTTTTTAGCCTGACAACGTTGCACGCGGCCGAGAGACCCGAGATGCACGTGCGCTCGACGCGGACTCGATTGGATTCGATACTCCGTTCTCGTTGTCCTATCCCGGCTGACGACGACGACGACGGCGACGACGACGACGACGACGACGACGACGACGACGACGACGACGACGACGACGAGCAGACCGGCTGCTGGCGTGCTCGCCGCGGCCGACTCGAGCGGGCACTTCTCTCTCTCTCTCTCTCTCTCTCTCTCTCTCTCTCTTTCTCTCTTGACTGCCGCGTGCTGAAAAATCGGGGAAAATCGATTGTCGAGACCAGGCGCGGCGTCGACCGAAACGCCGTAGCAGCTGCTCCTGCTTTCTCTCTTTCTCCCCCCTCCTTCTCTCTCTTTCTCTCCTCTTCACCCTCTCTCTATCGCTCTCTCTTTCTCACTCCTCGTCTACCTCGGTCTCTCTCTGCAGTCGGCTTCCTCTGTCGCACAGTCACCGGCTGTCACGATCCCCACTTCTTCTCTTTCCTCCATCTATTCCGCATCTCTCTCACACGAGTGAGATCCTCTCTTTCTCTCTTGGACTTTTGAATCAGCTGCCTCTGGCCTCTTTCTTTATCTCTTGTTTTCCTTTTTCTCTCTTTTTTTCTCTTTTACTCCTCCTCATTCTCATTAGTAAGCTTATAAAATTAAGTCTCGTTGGAAACTCCTTATAAGTTGGCAGAATAAACTCTTTATAAAAATATTAAATTTCTAATGAATGTGGAGAAACGTTTCTGTGAATGAGAAATTTCCAAGCACATGCTCGCGATGATTCTAGCAGTCTAGATTATGAGAATACTCCTTTCGGGAATGGAGCACTCCCGACGTTTCGAGAAGAGGAGAAGAAGAATTTCTATCGTAGACGAGAATGCAGCGGCAGATAGAAAGTTGGCGGTAGATATGCAGAGCGATGACGATGATTCAGGATATAACGATGAAAACGATGAATCACCAGCAGCAGATTTAAACAGGCTGTATAATGTATTCTAAATGCGTTCGAAACAAGGAATGATACTTCATTCTGTGCAGACCTTGACGGTCCTTTTTTTCTTCTCGGAGAAAATGATTTCAAAGTTCTATCTTAACATTTCAATTACAAACGATAAATATTTAGATAGATACGTTCGTAATCCCGTACGAATTGCCGCGATGCGATAAGAGAGATCCCGAAGTCTAAGTCTAGCTGAGGGCAATGCGAGCTCTCTGCTTAATAATTAACACAAATGTTAATACAAACGATATTGTGAACAAGCAAACATTCACCTTCGTAACTACGTAGAACTCTCGTATTGCAGCTGCAGCTAAACCAGCTTTCCGTTGAATACCTTGTTACGAATGATACCCGCGTTCTGCTTTACCGTGCTTGGGTATATTCGGTATTCTATATCTGCTTTATACTCGGAGAGAATTTCCTAATCTAATTTTGTACTCGGATTTATCGTTCCAATTTCTGCCAAGTCTCATGGAAAATCATGCGATGATAACTCGCGATTTTTCACCTTCCCCTCCCCCTCGCCACTTACTTACCTCCTTCGTCAGTCATCACCGTCACGGTCGACGCAGGTCCGTGACCCTCGGGGTTGAATACCTGCAGAGAGACGAGGTACTGCGTAAAAGTATCCAAATTGTGAATACTGTGATTCTGAAAAAGAAAAAGCACAGTTTTTTTCTTTCTTTTTTTTTTGTTAGCTTCTCACCTAACAAATGGCGTACTAAGATGAAGTGTCACGCTACTTACGTCAACAGCAGGATCACGAATGTAAACGTTTTTCATTTCTTCATCCGCTTTCTCGCGTCGCCGGTACCCGATGCGATACCCAAGGAACTCGCCATGTATGGTGTCGCGACTCGGTGGCTTCCACGCCAGATAAATAGACGTCGCTGAGGTATTGTGTGCCGCCGTGATGGTTGGTTTTCCTTCTGGTACTGTAAATAATCATATATATTGTACGTAAATCCTTCCAATTCTAAACTTCAGGGGAGGAAAACGGGATCCCAAAAATGGAGACATGAGAAAAGCTAATCCTAAAAAAGTACATTGTTCGTTCGAAAGAGAAAAGTATTACGTCCACATGCATTTATGAATGCAATACGTATCTCGTTACACGAGGAAATTCGCGCGACTTCGAATGACCAAAGCTCATCTAAATATCGTATATGTTTATTCCATGCGAGAACAGATTGTTTTATCCCTACGGGAAATCTCGATGAAGCGGTTCTCTCTCTCTCCTTGTTCTTTTCTCTTTCTGCCTTTAGAGTATTATTATTTCTGTTATTTTCACTAATATCTATAGTTCTTCATTTTATTTCTGTAATGTATTATTTTGTTATTTTGTATTAGCTTTGTTATTATTTCTTTATTGTTTGCAGCTCTTCATTTTTATTTGTAATGTTTTATGTCTTTTATTTTTTATACGTTTTTTTTTATATGTTTATTGCGTTGCTCTCTGCTTTGCCTTGTATTTAAAATTTTTAAAGAGGGTTTGCTCTAGAATTAAATTAATCAATCAATCAATCTCTCTCTTTCTCTCTCTCTCTCTCTCTCT
>NW_012130069.1:1529223-1537551 GCF_000143395.1 Atta cephalotes | reverse complement strand
TCTCTCTCTTCTCTCTCTCTCTCTCTCTCTCTCTCTCTCTCTCTCTTTAAAAGTATTATTATTTTTGTTTCTTTTGTTTATTATTTTCATTATTACTCATTATTTGTAACTCTTCATTTTATTTAAAATATATTACATCTTCTACTTTTTTATATTTTCTTTTGTGCTTTTGTTGCATTACTGTCTGTTTTGTCTTAAAGTTCTTAGAAGGCTTGTCCTAAAATTAAAATAAACGCTCAATCAATCAATCAATTTTTCTCTCTTTTTCTTTCTTTCTTATCGAAACATTTTAATTAAACGTTAAATATTATATACTATCCATAAAAATCCATCAGTTGAAAAAAAATCTGATTCTAAAGAACAAAGCGATATGATGTACTGTAAAAAATAATATTTAAAGTTGCTGCGAAACGCAACGTTCGGTCGGAAATCGATAATTGTGATTGCGTCGAACACGAATAAATATGTAACTCTCCTGCCCCCTCCTCCCCGCTCCCCTCCTTCTCTTTCTGGATGAGCAGAGAAAAATGAAAACGTAATATTTAATCGACAATCATGGATATAAATTTTCAAACTCTAGGAAATTTCAAGTTTTTTCCCATGTTTATGGAGGAGCGCGATATAAAATTTTGCAGCCATTCGTACATGTTGTTGACGCACGCGCGAATGTATTTTACGCTCGACATAGAATGTATATTTCCGACGAAATCATTCGATCTATGTTAACAATATCTCTTTATATACATACGCACGATCGTTTACCAGCATACGTACCGTTTATTGATCTCCCTCCCTCGTGGAATTGTTTTCGAAATCGGACATTTTTAATTCCGCGTTTCCACGTGCATATGAATCGCATCTAAATCCGCATATCGCAATCCACATACGTGTGGTAAATTGATATCTTTTTCCATGTCGTTACATATAGAAAAATGAGTCGATGGAAGCGACTGAATTTTTTCGCACCCAAAAAAAAATATATATTCGTTCCATATTCGTGAATTTTTGCCGTTATTAAATATCGTTTTCTTCGCGCGCGACGCGTTTCACACATACGAGAAACACCGCGCGGCTATTCAATCTCCATGACGTCGACCGAAATACACGGGTGTGAGCCGCTAAAAAATGGTCGTGTAATAATTTTAATGCTGGTGTAATTTGTTTCAGGTTGCCTTATCGTGAAGGCAAGGCAGGTGAGGCTCGTTGTTCTCAGTTACGGCAGACGACCCAAGTTCGAAATAATTAGCATCCGCGTGTCACTTTTTGAAACACCCCCATCGCGCTGTTGCGATATCGCGTCGGCACGTCGCGTCGCGTCGGCCGACTCGGCCGCGGGGGATGAGAAATTATCGCAGAAATTATACCGAGACATTTAATGCGCGTTGTGCGTCAGTGGCCCTCTCAGTTAACCTGACCGATCCATCCGTCGTGTTTAAGGCGGTGAAAACGTTAATTGCACGATAACGAAGCGATTAATTGTGCGAAGACGATCGCACGAAGCGTTAGTTTTCACAAGAAGTGAAAAAATAAGGGATTTTGTTGCGATAACGAACAATTTCGTCGTCAATTTAATTAATTAATTATTTTATTAATTAATCTTTAATTACCCTCTATCTAACAATCTATCTTTATATTTTGTAAACAAATAAAAAAATCTGATCGTTAATTTATGATTTCAAAAAAAAATAGTATTGAATTAATTATATCTTTGCAATTATTTCTGCACTAAAAAAAGATGTATGAATATCTTGCATAAAATTGCGCCATTGATAAAAATGTTCTACTTAATTATCAGAAAAGAGGATAATGTGTGGCGTACAACGATAAGCTGATAAGTGAATTGAGTATTAGTAGAAACAAGTGAAAAGTGATAAGTCGCTTAGGTAGTCTCCGCCCCTTCACTTATGTTGAGCAATTTAGCGCCGCGATAAATGCAAGCTGCACTTTTTACCGGTGCTAAATCTGCGTTAACTTATTATTACTCCGTCGGCGTGTTTATGACGATAGCGTCGGTTTTATACTTCCGTGATATATTATCGAAGTACCAATTTCGCCGTAAGCGCTGAAACGCTTAATCGTGACAAACCGTCCGCGTAAACGTTGCTAATATTGTTCTCGAAATCTACGTATCGGCGTAATAGCGCCGTAAGTACACGAGCGTACATATTACATGGCTTAGCGTGCGAAATTACGCCATCCCGATCGAAGTTGGCGCTTTACGTAGTGTATCCCTTCCCCTCTCCCGTAATTAAACTGTAATTATTAATTTTTTTCTTAATATATTCTCGCTTGCGCTTTTACAGGTAAAACAGGTAAAACAGGTGGGTTCGTGTCGAACTCGACTAACTTGAGTAAACGAATGATAAGGGCGTAAAAATTGGGCCGCATTGTCGGGCACGACACGTTCGAAGAATCGCGGCCTGATTTGGTGCTTTCAGACGATTCATTATTTAACCGGGACGCGACAAAGTATTGTCGTTATGTAATATCAAGATGGAAAATAAATTACCTCGGTCATCCCGTACTATAGAGATTCTTCGGGTTTCCATCGCTACGTCGAAACGTGACTCGCGGAAAGGCGCCTTTATTGCATCTGCCGAGTCCCTCTACTACTTTATCAACCCTGTCGGAATCGAAAATAGTTCGCACAGCAGACAGAAGCTACCGCTCTTTCCCGATTCTCGAGACGACTCTTGCGAATGAACTTACTTAGGATCCCGACCCATCGGATGTTGCGGCAGCAACAATGCGATTCACTTCTTTTCCTTCTCTATTTCTCTTTCTCTCTGTCAGTCTCTTGTTCGATTTTTAGTGAGAAAGGCTTCGTTCCCGTTTATTCCACGCCGAAGTTCATTATATTGAGTGCGGGATATAGTATATCTAATCAATGAGCAAATTTCTCGGTTAAACCAATAGACGATTAAAGTGCCTTGAGTCCTTCATTTATCGTTATTATTACAAGCGGTTGTAAATCTGCTCAACTTGCTCGATATACAGAATTAACAATGTGACCAGTGAATAATCTCCTTTAGCGAACATAATCGATAAATTATGATGGAATGTTGATTGACACATAGACACATCTATCTTACACGGATAGAATAAGTTTGTTGAGATATTTGAAAGTTTTTAGATACAGATCTGAAAATAATTTTGTTGGCTCATCAAATTATGTAAGAATCTCAAGTATGATGAGCAACACTGTAAAAAGTTTTAACACTAGATATTAGTTTGAGTGTCCTACATAATTATTTTAATGATTCAACTATTTTCTGATCTGTGCTGAGCTAAATTTAATTAGATTTTTAGAAAAACAACTTCTTTCTGTATATAAAATTAGAAATCCAGAAACTGTCATTGCTTGTAAGTAATGAGAGAAGAAAAGAGTCAAATTTTGTTCCTTGTTTATCCTACATAATTATTTTGATGATGCAAATTATTTTCAGATCTGTGTCTAGCTAAATTTTACATACTTTCGTAAAACTGTACTTTCCGTGTATAAGTTCTCGTAAAGACATGCTCTTTCATTGAGAAAATCTTATAAAGTTAAAAATTCTGAAAGTGTCTCTAGGTACTTATAAATACCTAGAGAAGAATTAAATTGTTAGATAATTCAAATTTACATTCAAATTTACATTCAAAATACAAGATTGAATGTTACGTTTGATCTGCGGATCATCGTTGCGAATTCTCACAGAGATATGCTCTTACACTGACACCGGCGGTGACCGAAAAAAAAGGTGAGCGGTGAGTTGCCGGGTGAGTTCCTAGAATTTTCGGTTTGGTTCTCCGACTCGCTGGCGCGAATGAACTTACCAGGACGACGCAGTGCCGACGGGTGTCCCGATGGCTAATTGGTAGCTCGGTTACGCTGTATATTTATGGCGAGCGGGGGCGAACGAGGTCCGGAAATGGATACGAGGACCGTGATGCCGTATACGTATTTGGACCCGGCCGCGAGGTAAAGTGGTAGTAGAGAAGTTTCGTCGGTCCGTGCCCTATTGATCCGGGTGTACGGAGGGAGGTGAAAGGGTGCTTTCATTTGAGCCATCGTGAATTCCCGTGCCGTTGCCACACAGGCAAGCGACCAAGCGACCGAGCAACCGAGCGACTACCATCGGTCCAGATCGACCTATCTACCTACCGGCCGGCCTACTGCGTCCGATATCCACGAATTAGAATCATGAATTAGAATCCGGTAGCATAAACCAATGCGCGGCGGGTTCCACGATATCACCGCGTTGTTCGTCGTTTCGTTTGTTTGCCGAATGTCCGTCGAATCTGTCGCCGAATCTATACCGGACTCGCGCGATGGGATCGCATGCAACGTGACCTGTCTACGCATCTTGTCAATATTGACGCATTATTCACCACTCGTACGATCGTTGATGTCGATGTGGGCATATCGACTGCCACATTCCGTTTGCAAACTGAAACGAATCGCGCGTCGCGCCGCACCGCACCGCAGTAACCGAGGAAGATATCGTTTTTCGAAGAGTGCATCAACAGTGTTTTCCGTTAAAGCCCGAAAATGCATCGTTCGTAATTAAAAACGGAAGGAACGAAAGTGTGCCGCAGATGGAGAAACGATGGAATCTATCACCGTTTTGAAAAATTACAAACCAAAAAAACTGTCATTCTTTCCCCGTATTAGTATACGTACAAAAGAATATAATATCTTCTATTACTAAAAAGTGATGGCTCAATTTTTCTTCTCTTTAAGTAAACGGTTTTTAACAAAAAGTATTTTTTAAATAATATTAAAATATACTTATTATAAAGAGAAAAAATATTTGGTGGAATTAACTGGAATTCTGATGGAAAATGAATAAATCTAGAATTCTAATGAAATCTATTAGATTTCTTGTTAAATTACTAAAATTCTAGCTGAAGTAATCAATATTTAAAATTTCCTTGGTTAAATCTACTAGAATTTTAATAGATTAATTTTAACCAAAAATTTAGTAGACTTAATCAGAATTCTGGATCGTTCATTTTCTACTAAAATTCCAATTAATTCAACCAAACATTTTTCCCCGTGTAATTTTAGGAAAACTCGTTATTATGTACTCAAAATATCAATTTTCTTTTGAAGAATATTACAATATTTATCGAAGAAATGACTTTATATAATAAACAAATCGAATTTGTTTTAATTGAATGACCTTAAATTGAGTAAAATTTTCAAAATATATTTTGAATAAATTTGATGCTCTTGATGAGCTTCTGATAGGTTTGCGAATATATGAACTTTCAAAATACTTGAAACAAATAATTATTACTTGTGTAGGTCCTACAATATATATTTTTCTATGTGTACATCATTCTTCTCCCGTCTATTTGTCTCTTGGAGAATGTCGTAAGTGACGTACGAAACGTCATTCGCAGAAATACGTTCGCGGAAATACTTCGTTTCTCCGTACATTGCAGTCGTGCACACCGTCGATTTCGAGTGCATGCGATACTCATTGCACCGACAACACGAATATATCGCGACCGCATTTCATCCTCGCCGCCGCGAACCGGCTTCGCACGACGAATGTATCGTTTTTCGATCACGCTACGTCCCTCGAAAGAGTTTTTTTCTTTTTCCCTCTTTTTTATTTTAATACATAAAAATTCCCGCACTGTATCGCGTTACTTAACATCACGTAAAAACAAACTGCGCGTGTCCCAGGTTCAACAATATTATATTTCTCGATATGGTATTCGTTAACTGGCGGAAGGACCGATTCGAGCGCGATCGAATCTAAACTACCGTGGGAAAACGACCGTATGTTGCAGTCACGTAACGAAGCAACAAAAAAAAGAGAAAGAGAGAGGAGAGAATTATCTCGATTTTATCGCGAGCGTTATCTCGAAGCGTTAATTCAGGCACAGCTGATGGGATCGCGTGCGATATTGCGACGGGAAATTACAAAAATACTGACGTCAATGATACGCGAATAAAATTGCGCGTAGGATTTCGCGATTTATCGACGTTGGAATAATATCACTGCCGAATTTTTTTCTCGAACCGTGTCACGTATCAGCTCATTGACGTCATTGTTTAAATTAATTATTAACACGGATGTACGTACGAGCGCACTTCCACATATGGAGATATGCGAAATCCGGCTCGGCAATGCAGATGTGTCTCGATAGATAGATAATTATTCCCATCTCACACGACGGAATGATGAGCCATCGTTGATGAGCTACTATCCGGTCATGGTTATGTGGCTACGTATGTATCTAATAAGAGTTGAGTTTGCATACAATATCCGTTTGCGAAATAAACCTGCAACGTAATATCGCATTTCAATTTTTAACGTGAAACATCTCGGAAACAGAATCGAGTTCGGAACGGGAGTATAAAATAAACCCTTGTTGATCCACGAAGAGAATGCATACATTGAAAAAAGAGTCGGGTTGGATTAATTGGAACTCTGGTTAAAAATTGACAAATCAGAATTTTCTTGATTGAATCTATTATAATTCTAGTTGAGGTAACTAGAATTGATATGATAAAATATTCTGGTTCGTTCATTTTTCAACTAGAAAATTTTCTCAGTGTAGAAAAGCAATACGTTCACTGGTGGAAATATCCTCGGTTCTATATACTTAATAATATAAATTTTAATGTAAGTAATATTAAGTGAAAATCAACTGAGAAATATTTAACACAAATTATAGAGTTATATTCTTATCTTAGTGCTTAATAATATTTACGTGAATTTTATAATTTCCAGTTCAAGCAAACGTCTATTATTGACGAAAGCTATACATTTACACATGGAAATATTCTCGATTCAGTATAATTACAGCGGAAAAAGAAACTGCATTAATTAGAATTCGGGTTGAAAATAGATAATTCAAATTTTCTGATTCAATCTATTATGATTCTAGTTCAGATAACCAAAATTCTGATTAATGTAATCAGAATCTTCTGGTTTATTTATTTTCAACAAGAAATATTTCTCAGTGTAATAAATATTAATTTAATAATATTAAGTAAAAATTCACCGACAAATGTTGAAAAATGAGGTTTAGTTCTGACTGTGTTTCAAGATCGATAAATAATCAACGCATAATTTACTTAAAAATTATAAACTTCACACAAAAATGTTATTATTAGACAAATTCCGTTTCGATCAAATGTGATCTTCTTCACTTATTTGTTTTAATTTAGATTTCTGTTATATAAATTTAGATACTGCGTTAGGTAGTTGTGCAGAGAAATGTGACACTGAAACTTGTTGCAATATAATAGGGACGATATCCAAAATATTCGGCAATCGATACATTCAATTTAAAACTTAATTAGCATGCTATTAATATAATATTACGTGGTTAATAATGTAATGTAATATGTTACCGCCCTCTCTACGATAATATAAATTAATGTGTAAATAATTAAGAAAGGCATGTATGTGAATGCAGATATGAGTGAATATATGAAGAATGTCAAATTTCCTCTTTCCAATCTCTAAATAAACTATTAATTATATTATTAAATGCGATTAATTATAATAATTTGTACAAATTTGTGTAATATAAATTAAATAACTATTTTTAAAATATGTAATATAATATAATATTATTAATATAATAAACATCGCGTAAAATGATCAGAGATATTTATATTCTAACAAGCGACATAATATAAACTAAATATTAATAAAACCTAATAAAATTAATAAAACCTATATAAAAAAATTCGTTAAAAATTATATTCCTCCTATATATGTGTGCAATATTATAAAATCTATAAGCATCAATTATTCTGATTGACCCTTAACATTTCGTATGTACTTTATCAATGAATGATCAGTGCACAAAACGTCGAGAGAAAAAACCTAGTGAACTGCAACAGACGCGAATTCAGTGCTTACGCGTTTACTCGTTCATTCATTAAAAATTAACTAGGATTCCATCTACGAGGGTTACATTCCACGTGCCACCTAATTCTCATCGGACCACGAGTTGGCCCTTCGCATGCACGCACGCGCGCGAATAACCCGGTAATTGGGGCCTGCGATCAACGACGCGCGGGAATCCAGGTCGAAAAGGGTTGAGAGTGTGGAACGACGAGATGGTCCTCGCACTCACAAACTTTGTCGTCCGTGGCGCGTATATATGACACGTTGCTGGTCATTCTCTCGCGCTCGACGGAATTTATAGGGTCGGCTTGGCCTGGCGCAAGATTCGCTCAACCTATTTCATAACGTACGGGAGAATGACGTCGAGGACGCCGGCGACGAAAGAAAGGATCTGGGAAATGCAGAGAGATAGAAAGAAAAAAAGGAGAAAGAGAGAGAGAGAGAGGGAGGGGGGGAGAGAGAGGAG
>NW_012130069.1:1523562-1525284 GCF_000143395.1 Atta cephalotes | reverse complement strand
TCTCGTGTGTGTGTGTGTGTGTGTGTGTGTGTGTGTGTGTGTGTGTGTGTGTGTGTGTGTGGTGTGTGTGTGTGTGTGTGTGTGTGTGTGTGTGATAATATTTTACGCAATAAATTATTATCTACAGCTCTTCAAGATGCTTTTTAGTATGAAATTATCTACAGCTTTTAAAATGCTTATTTGTAACATTATTATATTGTTTGGCAATTAAATTTGTGATTATTATTATTACTCCGGTTTAATTAAAGATTGTATTTAAAGGTACGAAATGTTATTTAAGATTTAGCTCAAGCTGATAAGGCTTTTTCATTATATAGGATTTTATATATAAGATTTTATACATTATTTAATAAGATTATTTTTAATTAGATCGCTATTGATTAATGTTTAACGTTATTAATATAATACATTATTTTTTCATGCATAACTTAATCAGAACGGTTTGTTTTCGATTTATTGAGAAATCAGTATCACCATTGCAATTTCCACCAATAAGTATTTATTGTTTATAACATGTATACAACATAATATGTTATTAATATGTCAATAAATTAATATTTTTATAATATACAAATGTAATAAATCATACAAGTATTTATAATAATTAAATTATCTGTATAGTTATCCATGTTATCGTTTTATTAAAACTGATATGTAAATATAGTATATATTCTATCAGGGTATAATATATATATATATATATATATATATAAAATTTTAATATAAATTCTATATAGCGTAATTATCTTTATTAAATTTTATAATTATATATTGTATTTATAGCACAAACAATTCTCTGTGATTCTTTAAAACTGTAATTTATATCTCTTATTCTCGTTTGAAAGATTCCTGAGAAAAATAATTAGTCGAACGTATATTCTGCTATTCCGATAAAAATGCTTCGATTACCTATTCGTTCATCCATTAAAAATGAACCGAGATTACAGTTTCGATTGTTTGATAGACATGAAGTAGGGAGAGAGTTTTCCTTGCCCAAGGAAAATAAGAATGTCATATTGACCAATTATTGACCGAATTTATGTTATTTTTTTTTTACACAATTCGATGTGACATTTTGGATTTTGGATTTTTTGGTTCTTATTAGGATAAAAAGGCAGACGAAAAAATAAAAATTGCGAGACTTACTTTCGCGGAGTGTCACCATGTAATAGGACGCCTGGCTGGGCTTGCTACGTCCTAAAGCATTTATCGCCGCCACTCGGAAGCTGTACACCGTGAACGGCCTCAGGTTCTCGACAGTGTAGAACGTGTCGTTGTGCGGTGTTATGATTTCCTTCGTCGCGTTCCATGGGCCATCCTCGTCGATGCTGAAAATAACAAATGCGCCACGTTATGATATTTGCAATTCAACCGTTCGCCACATAACTGAAAGTCACGCGCGATGCTATCGTCGCATGAACGCTCACAATGCGGAGAACTTCAAAATCGCTGTGAAAAATCCTATACGAGTTGATCAATCTAATATTCTTGTCAATATTCCCTAGTATATCTTTTTTCTCCTCCCTTTTTTACATGATTTGTGAGAAAATGTCTGAAGACGGAGGTCGTATATCGATATTTTGAAAGGCTCAAATATGATAATATGCGTCTATAACCTGTCTCATAAAGTTACACGAAACTCTCCTATAAATTGCGTTAAGAAAATGTTTCAGGAGATGATTGGTTAGAGAATTTTACTCTCTCTCTCTTTCTCTCTCTCTC
>NW_012130069.1:1511491-1518735 GCF_000143395.1 Atta cephalotes | reverse complement strand
GAGAGAGAGAGAGAGAGAATGTCGAATACATTTAACAATCATGTGGTGTGATTGTAATCGAATAGTGTTTCTGTGATAGATATTCAACTGAATTGTCGACCTTTGAGTTAATTTTTTTGCCAATATACTGCATCGCGGCTGTTGTGAAGTGCCGTCAGATCATCATGTTGGAGAAGGTTCGCGATTGTTGCTTCCTCACGACAAGTGTTGATTTTATTCATTGATTGTGAGCTATATTCAGTTTCCCACTCGAGGGTTCTCTATGTATATAATGTTATATATCATTGGCTGTGCTCAGCAGAAAATGTAGCTTTGCAAAACTATTTATTTTTTAATATGATTGATTATATTGTACGTGTAGATTCATACTACTAAATTCAAGTCAAATCGAGTGTCAAATTATGAAATTATATCTAATAGGAGTTATGTTCAATTGTTTTTATAGATCGCTCCAAGTATATCGTTAATTCAACTAAAATAATGAAGTTAAACAATTTAACTAAAAAAATTAATTGATTCAGTTTATTACTTTCTAAATAAATACGTTAATATAAATGATCTTTATTCTGAAACTATAGAAATAGATTGATTTACATTTTAAGATGGAAGTTAAAAATAATAAAATGATATTTAATTCAAGAGATTATCATTGATATCTTCTTTGATAACAGTACAACAAGAAACTAATATTAATAATAATAACAATAATAAGAATAATTTTATTGAGTACACGGTTAACATTGAAAAAAGCAGAAACAATAATATTTAATAATAAAGTTGCACACACATGCAATAGACAGGGCGACAGTTAAATTGCTAATTCGAAGCTACATATGTATACATAAATACAAACTAAGGGCAAGAACCAATCATATTAAAAAAATTTTCAACACAGTTACAAAGCTGTTTTTCCTGTTGAAGTCATTTTATTCTTGTATAATATTTGATGAACAATAAAAATAAAAATGAATACATACTGTTAAATTCTTAATGTCAAATTGGAATTATTTTTAATCACTTTTATAAGTTATCATTACTCTTACTTAATATGTCATTAATTTGACTAAAACAATAGAATCAAATAATTAAACTCAAGAAAATATGTTAACTTAAATTTAGTTATTTACTTATAGAAATACATACGTTAATATGGGCAATGTTTATTCTAAAACTAAGCGCAGAAGTGGATTAATTTACATTTTAGCACACATGGAAGTTAACATTAACTAAATGTTATTTAACTTAAGAGATTAGGTTACCATTACTCTTTCCATACCTAACAATGTGAGTGACACTCGGAAGAGAATCTGAATATACTCGTTGATGATTCCTCGAAATTTTCCGTTCTTCCTCAAGAAATCAACTGTGTCAATTGTCAGGACAACTTCAAACAAGTCTAAGGAAGACTCTCTGATTGACGATTAGAAACGAATCATGATCAATATTGACGATAATCCATTGGATTGTTGCCCGTCGGCAACGACCCGTCATTCATGGATAACCGAGAGTGTCAAATAAATCTAACGAACGATATCGTTTTGGTTTGTCAGTGTTAATCAGTGATTGTAATCGAATAGTTTTTCTGTGATGGATATGTTTGCTAGATCGCCTCAGGGATGATGCTGGGATTTTGCCGTTACAACGCATTGC
Source organism: Atta cephalotes (assembly GCF_000143395.1). Classification (NCBI taxonomy): domain Eukaryota; kingdom Metazoa; phylum Arthropoda; class Insecta; order Hymenoptera; family Formicidae; genus Atta; species Atta cephalotes. The sequence goes on along the minus strand of NW_012130069.1, from coordinate 1,517,085 downwards.
GTTTGTCTCGAAAAAAGTCGAGGAGTGTCGTCGAATCGGATAAAGAAAAGGCAAGTTTGATAAGGAAAAGATTCGCAATCTTTACTTCTTCAGTGAATGTCTATCCGAATAGCTTTTTGACATTTTCTGTTCCACGTAGCGTAAGGGTCGTGACACAAAAAACTTAAGCAGTAATGGGCTTTCTATAATAAACTATTACCTAAGCTTTAAGTCTTAAGCCGTAAGAAATTGGCCATAGTCGATTATTCTTCTCACATTCGACTGTGGCTGGTCAATTTCTTGCGACTTAAGACTTACAAGCTTAAATAACGACTTACTGTAGAGTGTGCGTAAGATGTAAGCAGTAAAAAGATCAACATGTTAGATTTACTATTACTTACGTATATATTTATGGCTTTACAATCTCTATTGTGATTGGCCAATTCGCTTATTGCTTACGTTTACTGCAGACCCTTTAATAAGAGTCTAAACATAAGAAAGCCACTTTTGATTGGTCCGCCATGTTTTAACAATTCTTGAAAGAGAAAAAGATAAAGAGAGAATGAGAAGAAAAAGATAGAATAGAATGAGACAGAGAAAGAAATAGTAAATAGATAGAGAAAGAAGAATTGATAAGAAATAAAAAGTATGTCCTTCTTTCTTGCAGATTAAAACTACTATCCTGCATAAAACTACAGCTTGTTATCCAAATTCTTCCTACGTTTTACTAAAATTTTTTTGGCCCTATAATTATTTATACTGGCCGTAACCATATCCCGTATATCGTAATCGATCTTACGGTCACTCGACTGTAAAAGAGGAATACTTGACCGTGATTAGTCAATTCTTATAGATTATTACGGCCAGTATGAGTTAATGTTCCTTCAGTTCCAAAACACAATAGGTGTACACAGTAAAAAACATTTTGTATTTGTGTTAGAAATGGTCCATTCAAATCCTTGTTAAAATTTTGTGTGGAATTTTTAACATATCTGAGTTTTAATTTAACATAATTTGAATATTTTGTGTTAAATTAAAATTTAACATTTCTCAGTGTTAAAATAACACAATTTGTAGATAAGAAACAAATAACATAAAAATAATGTAATTTTAAAACATAAATTCTAAGAATAAAATATGTGTGTTGATTTAATATATTATAAATGTTAATTTTATTAAGAAATATGTTCTATATTAATTACATATTTTATATGTAAAAAATACAGATATTTTGTATTATTTCCTCTTTGTAACAGTAAATATCTTGCATATGTTAAATATTACAAAGGCATCATCTAAACTACAAATATAAAGCCTCTACTTTTAAGTTTAACATTATAAATGTGTCAATTTAACATAAAATTTGTTTTTAAATTGTGTCAAAGTATTACTTTGATGTTTCTTGTGTTAATTTTTTACATAATATTTTATAATGTTACTAACATATTCATCTTATGTTAAATTAATACAAAAAAATTTGAATGACCGTTTGAGACATATGAAATTGAGTATTAAATTTAACACATTTTTTTATTGTGTAGTATACCTTAAACCGTAATAATTCAACCAATCATAATCGATTATTCTTCTCACATTCGATTGTAATTGGTCAATATCTTACGGTTTAAAGCTTACTGCAGCTATTGGGTTTCGGGACACTGCAAGGATAACATAACGTTATACCGACTCACGTATCTATAATACTATGGCTGTGCAGGAGCGGCGCTAGATCATTTGACGCCATCCCCACACATTTTAAATTACATGTATGTAGAATTATCAATATATTATTTCAAACTCAAAACCTGCGGACTTCTGAGGATATTTTTTTAATGATATGATGGTGTCCGAAGAAAACAAGATGAATTTATCTCCTAGAGACAAAAATACTAAACGTTGCATATGCCTTTACTATTGCAATAATTACTTGTGTAAAATATTTGTTAAATATTTTTTCAAAAAATTAGATTTAACCTCTCATTTTGGAAAATTAATAAAAAACAATTAGAAAGAGAGAGGATTACATTTGACTGTTCGCCAGTCACGCGTATATCTCTACGCAAGTCGTGGAACTATCATTTAAAAACGGCAGATAAGAAGAAGAAAAGGAAGATTATTAAGATAAAATAAAAAATGTGTTACTAGAATATTAATAATAAATATATTGATATATTTCTTTTTTCAGAATGCATAAAAAGATTAAAAATTACAACTATTTGTTCTATAATATTGAATAGTATATCTAATAATTCACGACTTTTATTATTTTGCAATTTATTGAAAAAAATGTATTTCTATCTCATTCAGTAAAAATACGTGGCACCCCTTAAACATAGCACCTCTCTGCCATATAAAACTCTTTACCGTGTTCCATATGAGGCTCTCATATGAATGTGTCTATTTGATGTTTACATCGCTTGAGTATTACTTGTCTTTGTTTAACATTTGATAAACAACAAGAATGAAATGATTCTTGAAGTATTACGAATGTCAAATGGAACGCATTCTGGAATTTCTCTACAGTTGATGAACAGAAGTGATTAAAATTTCCCGAAATCATTTAAGCCTCCATCAGATTACGTATTAAAGATTGCAGAGCAGATTTCAATCGCGGCGATCGAATAACTTTGATTCACTTTGTCCTGATCGAGTTCGAATTTTCAACTCGCCATCCTTAATCCTCAAAGAAGAGGAGACGTCGCGGAAAATCTAGCCGCGACTTTTCAAAGCCGGAAATTATTACGTCCCCCACGGGACGTGTGCACCAAGTGCACATAATTCTCGTAGACTAATTAGCGGTCGAAGACATGGCGCGCGCGACAGGGAGGGGAGATTTTATCGTCTTCAAATTGCATATCTGCATTTTGCTGTAATTAATATAGATTATTAATCGTTGCGCGATCTGTTACGGGAAAGTTTCCTGCGCAGCTGCGGTTCGAATAATTGCCAACAGTTTGCATTTGCGCGGGTCTCTCGATCCGCTCTCTACACCGATATGTGCGTGTATACGTGCCTTGCCACATGTACATACGCGTATAACACGTACATTCCCTCTACGAACATAATGAATTTGTCACGTTACAGCGAACTGCGGTGTATCTTTCGGTGCGCTGCGATGTTAATTTTCAAAGTAGTTACGGGGCCTCTTATTTTTCGTCGGCGATGAAGCGCCATTTATTCGTGGTTTATCCATGAGATACAGCTTTCTCGTATAAAAATAACGTATCTCTCAGTTTCATAGCCACGGGGAAAGAAAGATCCGTTCGATTTTCTTCGTCCGGGGAGAAATGTACGGTATCGTGTCTCCTTCGCTATGCTCCGCGACTCCTGGAGTTTTTTTATCGATTTATCGCGTAAAACGCGCTCGATAACGAGAGTTTCCGTATTTAAACGTTAAATACAGGAGGAGAAGCACTTGATAACGTGAACCAGCGCACTACAACGGGGAAATGAAGAATAAAGAATAAACGTTATATATACGCGACATTCGCGTACCTATATTCTCGCCGTTTTCGTATTAACGCATACGTATATTTGCGTACATTCTCTTGCCTGCACTATATGTTCAACATCCCGCCTGTAGAACACAATCAATTTACCGCTGACAAACCCCCATTGCAAATTTGTCGCTGCGAGATAAGGGAATGATCCGACAATTAAATGTAAAAATGACCTGTCGCCCTGCGGTTTTTTATTTGCGCTATTTTTACGCTTGAAAGCTCGACGTGGAAAAAGCAATCGATGACTTGTATCCAATTAGCGCAATTCGCGTCATTGCATTCTGCGGCAAATTCGTTTGAATTTTCGATATGCGAGATATACATTTTACACAAAAATTTATAGAGCCTATAGATGTGCCCGCCGCGGTGAGACGGTTGGAGGTATCGATCCGAGCGAGAAAAGAACGACTTTCGCATTTGTACGGTTTTTTTTTCGCTTTTGCCGGGAATTAGATTAAAAGCTTCGAAAAAGCTTTCGCGCAAACGGTGCTTTATTCACTTTCAGAAGGCCGCACTTAAGCAAACGTCGCCGCAAAGACTTAATTCGGTCGCGTGGACGAATGCATGGGGCATATTAAGTTTCTCTATCGTCAAGAGAGGAACAACTTTTTTATTAGGACTCGTCTCGGAGGTAATTGATTGTTTTAGTTCTTCCGCCTTGATTTTTCTCCGTCGCTGTGGCGCGGAGGAAAGAAACTCGGCGTTCTCTCTATTTATCTCACAGTAGAAGCGTATTTTCAAGAAACTCGAGACAATTAATTATTCGCTCATTCACGAATGAAAAACAATTCCATGATTTCTTTCGACTTTCCCGCGATCGTACTTTCGATACGCAAATGAAGATGCACTTCGTAAGACGGTCCCTCGACGCGCCAACTTTTCAATTCCGCAACTTTTGCCACGCGGAAGACGACGCATAAATTATTAACGAATAAATGTATGCGAATCCGCGAAACGTAATTCGTATAAATTATCAATAATTCCCATCTTTTGAACTTCTGCATTAAAATCTTTTTCCAGAATCAATTTTTCTGCGGCAAAGATGTCAAGAAAAGTCACTCATGTTACTCTATTAATATGCGATATATAATTCTATGATTTTGATATTCAGATTATCAAAAGTGTCTTATTTTCATAACTTATTCAAATCATCAATTATACACAAAAATTATACATGTTTAATTTGTATTCCATAAAGAGTGTTTCCATCAAAGAAAAACGAATATAGCTGGAAAAATATAAAATATTAAATTTTCATAAATACTTGTTTGAATAGATCTAAGAAAATACTTACTAAATGTAAATATATATTTATTTGATACAAAAACTATTAATTTTTTATTTGACTATTATTTTTTATTAATTAAATATTTATCTATTATAAGTGAACATTTACTTAATATTATTCAAAGAAATATGTATTAAGGTTTAATAATTTTTTTTTAGTGTACGTTAGAAGTTAGTGTACGTTAGGCTCGGTGTAGGTGTATAACTTTCCGATGTATAACGTTCTGTGTGAACTTTAGCCGGCATATTAATGCGAAAAAAGATGCATACAATAACACAGGACAGGATAGAGTCCATTGTCGGGTAGCATAAAAGGGGGCTCGTGAGGATTGCGATGGAACAATGAAAAACTTTAGTTTTGGGAAACCTAAATCCATCTCCGACACGAGAAGAAAGAGCCTATCAAAACTTTCGGACCAGGTCTTTCATAATTCCGGTCTATTGTACGTATGCCAGTATGATCCCGATAAATCCCGAATGTTCGGTGGATTCTAACCGAACGAACATTTTTAGATACGTGTTGATATGCGTTTCACTCATAATATTCAACTGTCGAACAACTGAATCCCATTTGCATCCAACAACGACGGCAGTGATGACGACGGCCGGTGAGGAAAATCAAATTTTTGGCAATTCTTTTGAACAGATTATTTGACGAAATTCGACTCACGCTCCGCAAATATTTAAGTCTCGTACAAAAAAATACGCTCGAGACTTTTCTCCCCTCCCTCCCCCCCCTCGTTTTCAGAGAGAGAGAGAGAGAGAGAGAGAGAGAGAGAGAGAGAGAGAGAGAGAGAGAGAGAGAGACGACGACGTACGTACGTACGT
>NW_012130069.1:1502283-1506601 GCF_000143395.1 Atta cephalotes | reverse complement strand
CACACACACACACACACACACACACACACACACACGCACGCACGCACACGCAAACGCACACGCACGCACGCACGCACGCACACGCACACACACACACACACACAGCAAACTAAACGTGCGTTTCACAAAATTACGCGATGACTCAGACTTGTTGCACATAAAAAAAAGTCGCTATGTATACAGACCCTATATTTATTTTATGGGCGTTTTACACGAAATGTTCGTTTTATATGAGCTTCTTTATACTGCTGTTAAATGTTAGTTGCGACTGTGAAAATAGCTTACTCGGAAATAGATCCCATATCAGAAGACAACTCGGACGATAGTCGTCTGGTCGGCGGCGACACAATAGTTTTATCGTTATGGTTTAATCGTGCAAAACTCTCAGAGAACACGGTTGGTGCTTCCGTTGTCCCGATTATTACAGTAATCACGACACGATTAAGCGAGATTTGTGAACCTCACAATGCACGGTTGAAACGCACAGAGATAGGTCGCGATTCTGCTTACAACTGGATGTCACGATTGTTTATGCTTACAGGGAATAGTAAATTTGCGCGAATATTATCGGTGATACGCACATATCATCCGCATTGCTCGGACGACACTGTCGAAATGTCATTGATAATTCGAGTCATAGAGAATCCCCATGATGTATTTTCCGAAAGATTATTAGATTTATATACAACTTGAAGTTTCTCCCTTCTCTCGAAACTTTCTTCGATGTTCAATCAAAACTTGTGATAGTAAGGCCCCTTTTTTGATTAATTTATGATTAATTTAAAATTAACTTGATTTCATTTAATAATAATGTAAAAATTGTGTTTTCTCTATCTATAATTATGAGAACCATCATCTAAACTGATGGTTTTGTAGTGATAATTTAAAAAATTATTAATTACAAATCTATCAGTTTAGTGAATAACCATAGCTAGAAAAATACCATTTTTATATTATCATCAAGTTAAATTTAATAATAATCAGAAAATAAAAAAAATCAGGTCTCAAGTAAAATTGATCAGAAAACATTTGACGTAATTAAGTGAAAGTCATATTCGGTCAAAGTGATATAATAATTATGTATAATATTTTTGTGTGAATTATAATTGTGTGAATTACAATTTTTAGTTCGAGCAAACTGCGCAGTATTTAAAAAATATTTATTAATATTATATTGTTTGTCAATTTAATTGATAAATTAATAAAAAATTTCAATTTAAAACTGTCTGAAGACCGACAAATAATTCGGCTCTTATATATAATTTGAAGTGGAAATTGACAATTTAATGTTATTCAAGTTAATAAGCATTTTTTTAAACACTGCGCAGTTTATTTGAAATTAAAGTTGTAAAAGAATTGTAAAATTCGTACAAAAATATTTATTATTATGTTTAGAAAAATGTTTGTTGAGAATGGAAAAATCTGATTATATTAGAAAATTCTGATTATATTAGTCAAAATTCCTTACCTCAACTAGAATTAAAGTGGAAAAGAAAATTCTGATTTGTCCATTTTCAATCAGATTTCCAATTAATCCAATTCAGACATTTTTCTGGATTGGATCTACAGTGTAGACATCAAGTTTTAATTGAATATCGCCTTCTTCGCTTAATCATACCTTAGGTACATTCATAAGCTGATATTACATTTGTCGTACAATAAAGTATTTCAAACTTATTGATTGGTTGTAAGAAAGAGAAGAGAGCTGTCGCATCTTTCTCTCTTTCCTATAGCCAATCAATAAACTTAAAATCTTTGTCGTACGACAAATGTAATATCAGTCGTACAAAGCTGGCGAGAATGCAATTTTATAGGGATGATGTATTTTGAAAAAGGAGACTAAATCAAGAAGGAGAATGCGCAGTGAATCGACAGAGATTTACCGCAACGCATTTACCAATATTTACCATCACGCGACTAGTATTTATTTATTTAGGTCACGAGTATATTCGTTCGGTTGTATGCGACAAAAGAGCTTCCAAGATAAAATACGGATTTATATTTTGCAGGGCTTATACGTTGTAACGTTACGACGGACACGCGTCCTCGTCGACGACGACGGGCTTCGAACGTTCACGAATGTTGTGTCGAAAATGACAGCGGCGCGATCAAGCCGAGATTAAAAATAATGTAAGCCATCGGCTGCGTGTTCGAGTGTGTGCGTGATGCATAAATCAACGCACTGCGACCGGATATACGTATATATTTTCGAATTTGCCTTCGATGCACTTATCGATCCCGGACTGGCCGTCCATTTGACGACGAGATTATTGTACGCCACGGTCCCCGCGCGACGATCCGAACGCGGTCGACGAGCGCCCGGATAAAATCGCATCGGCGTGATTGACGTATTTTATGGATAATAAATTTCACCGTTTGCGACGTATTAACTAGACGCGAACTCTTGTAAGCCTGCTGGAATTTATTTGCCTTCGTTCGATAAATCATCTCGGTCGTAGATGTATAAGTGCGACGTTCCGAAACGCACTCGCGCGTGCGAATGCGAGTAAGGAAGCTACGCAGTGAAATATTTCACAGCGGTCGTTTCGTTCGGCGAACGGGACGAATCAAGCCATTGTGTAACGACGCAATAAAACATCGAATCGAAAACTTCAAGTACACACCAAAAAGAGAGAACGAGCGGGGGGAAAAGGAAAAAAAAATACAGAGAAGATTAACGAAAAACAAATTTGCGAATTCAACGTTTCTCTCACGACGGATCCCGACAAACATCACAGCGATTGGCTGTTCGGAGGACAAAGTTGACCCGTTTTATCTGTCGCAAAATTGCAACAGCTGTATAGAATAAATTCTCTGCGTACCGACGCTTTTACGAATGGCTGATCCAAAGTTTTACGAGCCGGTTCGTCTTCCCAGTAGGTAGGTGGTTGCAACGCCCGTTTACTTCGCGTGCGCGTTACAAGTAAAAGTATACCCATAATGCACAGAACGACGGCGAACAACGGAAAGGAGGAAGTGGAGAGGCAGAAACGCGGAAAATCTCGAATTTTCCAACAGTGCGCTATTGATCTCCCTGTTCCTGACGATGCGTTCTAACGTGTGTTTCTTCTTCTTCTTCTTTTCTCTCTCTCTCTCTCTCTCTCTCTCTCTCTCTCTTCCTCTTTCTCTAGTAACAGATTATTTTCATTCTCCTGTAACCATTTGCTTCCGCAGTCGCGTAAACAAACATTTTCCTTCACACTACGAATGAGCACGCTTTCGATTGGTACGAAATACTTTTGGAAAAATGCGATTTCGAGTCAGACTGATTGAAACCAGCGTCGATATTGCGTGCGACATTTGTTTTTCGATAGCTTTTGTTTCGACGGTTTGTGCGCCGCAGTTGACAATGGCGAGACCACAAAGCAATAAGCGTTCTGGAATCCATTGAGTTTCGTCACCTTAGGCAGTTTGCTTTTTATCAATAGTAATCTGAACGATGTCAGTCCCTTTCGAATTCGCATACTTTTTCTTAAATATTTGTAAATAGTATATTTATATCTTTAACATATATCTATAATCGTAAGTTTAAATTTATCCAATCGCGATTCAAGATAAATATGGTTTTTTACAAAGGAAGGTTGTTACCATAAAATGACAATTAATTATGATTATTTATGAAAAGTTACAGAAACCTAAAGCTCTACGTGCAAATTTAAGTTAACTGGAAAAGAAAAATTATTAGAGTCAAAAACGGCATAATTTGCGGTGGTTCTAATGTTAATCCTTAATACACACGGTTGAGTTGTCTACACATTTTTTTCCTTTACTACACATTAGGGTCTATTTCTACCAATATTCATTTTAATTTCGGTTTATTTTTTTTTGTTATGTTTCTACCAATGTGATTTAATTTTGATCCCAGTTTAATCCCTCTTCATCCATTTCTACAAAAGGCTTGGTTCCATCGTAAGATTAACTTTATAATCTCGGTTTAACTTACTTTTTATCTTCTTCTAAGAATTGTGTCTTTTATCAATGTACACTGAAAAAAAATGATGTATCAACATCATTAATTTTAGTTGAGATATAATATGTTATTAAAACAAGAACATGATGTTTTGTTTCATTAATAATTATTGTGATGTGTATGTGTGTGTGAATTAATAAAATTATTTTTAATTAAAGTATTAATGCTGTTGATGTATCATCTTTTTTCAGTAAAAATTAACTTTAACCTTAATTCAACTTAGAGATTAAAGTTCATCTACATTAGTAGAGATAAAAATAGGAGCATCTGTGTGTGTGTGTGTGTGTGTGTGTGTGTGTGTGTGCGTGTGCGTGCGCGCGTCGTCGTCGTGTTGTGTGTCGTGTTGTG
>NW_012130069.1:1496343-1499224 GCF_000143395.1 Atta cephalotes | reverse complement strand
GTGTGTGTGTGTGTGTGTGTGTGTGTGTGTGTGTGTGTGTGTGTGTGTGTGTGTGTGTGTGTGTGTGTGTGTGCGTGTGCGTGCGCGCGCGCGCGTGTGTGTGCGTGTGTGTGTGTGTGTGTGTGTGCGTGCGTGTGTGCGTGTGCACTAAATAATAGTTATTTTTTTTTTAATACATAACTTTATAAATATTTTCTAAAGATATTAAGGTATATGTAAGAGAGAATTATTTAATAATTTTTGTATTTTTTTAAAAGTGACGAATTAACTCAGAACACGAACAAGCTCTCATGTGTAATAAAGAAAAGTAATAATACTAAAAGTTAACTACACTTTGATTCCTTTTGGTTCGCAAGTGCTTATGTTTCCAAAATGTTTCCGTAACTTATTTTCTTTCAACTTACGGTTATCCTGTTCTATAGCTAATACGCTCGTAGACCGAGATAATATAATAGCAATTTCCGGATGTTTAAGCACTTGAGAAGGAAGTTACACAAGTATGTGTTAGCGACACCGGTTATCTCTTTACCAAGTTTTACAAAACAGTTTTAATATCTTTTTAAAAACTTAGAGATTTAATAGTAAAAGATTGACACTAGTTTCTCTCTCATTCTTCTTTATAAAAAAAAGTGCAAAACGAAAAATGAAATTAACTCGGTACGAGTACTTAGGGCTCAAGATTAACAATCTGAAAAGTTCTTCAGAAAAAATACATTAGTCTGCTATTGCAGCTTTTAATTGTAAATGTTCATCTTCTAAACTGCTTCTCTCTCCCTCCCTCTCCCTTTCTCTCTTTCTCTTGTAGACATGGAAATTGTAATTTTAGCCCCGTACTCGTGATTCTGCATTAAGTAGTCATTCGCGAAGGCGGAAAGAGTTCAAGTCGGAGCGCAGAGTTCAAGCTAGAATAAAGCTCACTCAACTATCTCTTTCGCGAGAGCACATTATCGTAACTCGTTCCTTGATCCTCCTTTCGAACACGCCGTCGTGACGCAACGCCGTCGATGCGTATCGTCCAAGTTTAGCGATAGCGATTACACACAGCTCGTTACACCGTTCGCTAGTATCATAGTCGTAGCGAACACGTTATCCGTCGCGTGTGCGCGCGTGCATCCTTCTTGCTCGTCGGAAGCGCATACAATGCTGTCGTATCAAATCTGGCTTGGGCGGGCAGTAACGTTCGTAGCCAGACCAAACATACAGGCGGCGATCTCTCGACTCGGCTGCACAGTGCCCGCTATCAGGAACCTCCGTTTCGCAACTGCTCTAATAACGTATGGCCAAGAGGGAAACCAACTCGCTTACTCGCCCGCCGGCGCCGCGCATCGGTTCGCTCGTCGTATGCGAGAGATTGTGCGTATGTACTCGTGTACATATTAACGATGTCCACGGCACATAGTGCGCCCATCCCGTATTACGACATAATTTATACGCCGACCACCGTTATCCCGGGGATTTGACGAACCATCGCTACTGCCGCACTCTTTTCGCGATAACAGCAACAAAATGACCGCACGAGATTGCCATGTTGGAGAGACATCACGATCGTGCCGATTGAAATAAAACGTAAAAATTATAGATAAAGCTAGAAATGGAACGCGAGGAAGTTCTTTTCATATCTCCGCGGATTCAACAGTGCATTTATAGGATTTTAAAATAATTAAATAAGATTCTGCTTCTTCGCCAAAAGTTCTGCAATTCTTAATACGTTCCTCTAATAATATTTCTGGATATTAAATTGGAAAATACAAAATTCTGAAAGTGGACCATTGACTTACACTATAAAAAAAATGGATTGTGAATTTAATCCTCTAATGGCAAAATCGGTTTCGTTCGTCGAAAAGTTTGTTGTTTTACTTCAATTCTTTAAAATCAATTAGTAAACTTTATTGTATTTGTTTCAGCTAAATAAACAAAGAAAAACATTTCATTATTTATCTTTTTTTACTCATTTTATTATACATTCATTTAGATGAAAAGAATTCATTTATAAATAAATAAAAGAACAAGTTTCATGTGTTATTGTTTACTTCTCTTACTCATTTTGTATATTCATTAGATGAAAAAGACTGGATTTGGATCCGACTTCATTTTGCTGGATTTATATTCACATTCTAAAAATTTATCTCACATTAGAGGAATAAAACCTATGTATTAATTTTTAAATGCCACTACTAGGTGTGGGAACAACACACTTGGATATGGCATATCCAACCTAATTTGATTGCTTATAACTTTCATAAAAATGAAACATATTATAAATAATTTTTTTCAATTAAAACGCCAGACATTATTGAGAAACATTATGGTATCAAACAAATGTATATGTATCTTTATTAATAAAAAAGTTGTAAACAATGGAAAAAGCATTGGGAAAAGGAATCGGATATGCCATATTGAAAAGGTTAAGAATTAAGAGTTAAATCCAGTCATGCTAATATTTATATCACTGAGAATTATTAAAAAAATCGCACAGTGTTAAATCCACACTCATATTTAAAAAATTTTTTAAATAGCTAATAATGCCTTTGTTTCATATTCAATCAGAGCTGTATATATGCATAATATTCTGACAAATTTTAAAGCAAAACAAATATAGGAGTTTCAAAAATATATCCCAATTAATGTGAAATTAGAAATTTTCATTGATTATATCTCAATTTATCAGTTAATTTACGTGCTTCTGAGCAAAAAGTTTATTTAGAGCGAAATTTTCACGAGAGAGAGAGAGAGAGAGAGAGAGAGAGAGAGAGAGAGAGAGAGAGAGAGAGAGAGAGAGAGGTAGTATATATATATATATATAGTATATATATATAGTATACGTACTACTACGTAGTACGTACGTACGTTAAGTTACGTACTACTACTATACTACTACTAT
>NW_012130069.1:1475427-1495928 GCF_000143395.1 Atta cephalotes | reverse complement strand
AGAGAGAGAGAGAGATAAACATTCATTTTCATGAGTTATAGTTATTAAAAGCATAATTTTGACGGTTAACTCCACTTTATGCGAAATCTGTTTAGGTACTCATACAATCTGACAATTCATGTCGAAACAAAGCGTTCGGTATCGCCACGCATCGTCGACTCTATATTCCTCGTCCCGTCTGACCATACGCGGACCTTTTCCCCTTGCAGATACCGTTTGTGCTCACAGACGCGTATCCTTTTCATTTTTCACGTTCCATTCCACTGGAAAGCGTCCGATTTGATGTTGGGCATCTTCCATGAATTGTCAAAAGAAGATTTTGAGGATATATTAAGAATTTTTCGACGGTGCTATAAGCTCTTTTTTAGGAAACTGAAATGATTCGTGGTACGATCGAACTATCCAATGATACCGCGCCCTCACTATGAGATATTTGAGAAGGAAATTGCACCGAATTCGAGATCCGAGCAATCGATCCTATCTCGATCGCATCGAATTTCATACGCTACGAGTGGCTACAATTTATTTATCAAAATAACGATCTGCGTGAATTAAACGTGAATTAAACGTGAAAGCAAAGACAGATAAAAAAAAAGAGATAAAAAAAAATCACGATAGAAATTAATCTTCGTCGCGTTAAATTTTCGATTCTGATTGAAAGATAAAACCTGATAAGTGAGACTCTTGCTAAGCACCGGGGAAAATTTTCGAGAAGCTGAACAATTCGTTATACCACGGCCATTTGTCTTCCTCTTCATTCGCGTGACTCGCGTTGACTCGACGACTCTTCGCGTCTAGTTATTATTCAAGTCTCGTGGTTTATTACGCGTGACACCGTAATGGTATACGCTCGACGCGGCGGCGATGGAATAAATTGAAATAAGCTGGACGAACGCATAAAACTCCACGCGCCAAGGGAAAGAAGGCAATCTTTGAGGCATGCCTACCGATCTTCATTTCAGTAAAAATGGAGGTTTGGGGTACAGTTGCGAGATGAAAGTCGTTCGGCGTTAAAAGCAGAGACCGATTCTCAATTTCCAACGGCAGATGTGATATTCTAGTAAACGAGAGCTGGGATCACAGAGATCCACCACAAAAGAGCGAGATTCCCCGCCGGTGTGGTAGCCAGCGACCACCATCGAAGGTGAAGAGGAGAGAAAGGAAAGAGCAAAGCGAGACAGGGATGGGAGACAGAGGGATGGTACAAAGAGGAAGAGGCTGAGAACGGATGGGTGGAAAACGAATAAAAGTTTTTCGATCCCGAAAACTTTTTATGGCCGCCACTTTTACTGTATTTTTTGTCGCGGCAGTAAACGAAGCTCGATTCTTAATAACGCTGGGATGTTCTATGATATTGTTATAGAGCCGAAAATATCATAGCGCCGAAAGGTTTTCGACGGATGAAAAATTCGCTGGGACGCGTACGGCTCTCTTTTCGACCGTTATTGCCTCGCACTATCGTATCGTACAATCGTAAATGCGCTAACACCCTCTTGCATTGTCGGCCGTTTTCATTGTTTTCCATTAAATTATAACTGCTGGATTATGCTTCCTACCTTCGGGTGCGAATGGAAATTACATATACGTTCGAAAAGGACAGAATAAATAAGTCCATAAATAGCGTGATAATGTACTAATTAAATCTACCTTTTTTTTTAAATCGAGTTATGATTAACTCGACGTTCGAAAGAATTTTCAAACGAGAAAATTTCAGTCGAAAGAAATTAACACATTGTGTATAAAAAGAATAATTACTGAATTATTCAATATTTCACATTAATAATGTATGCGATTCGTGTGCTTTCGGTGGCTCTGTACAATTCTGACTTCAATCGACGCGAATATTGGAGCAATATCACAGGCTTTTTCAAAGCACAGACACGAAGTTTCGTTGAACACGTTTTCACATACCGGGAACAATGCGTGGAACAATGCGCGAAATGCGTGTCACGCATGCAACGTCATTTTGACACCTATCGATCGAATGAAAATCATTATCGACGTTTATCGACGCGGTGCGGATGCAAATTTAGTTAACGAAAAGTAAACGTCACGGCTGACCACAACTGTCGTTATTAAAGGTTTTTCCTGCACACAGTTGTGGTTCAAAATATTATATTTTGTTTATCGCGTGTGCTGTTTGTTTGAAATTTTGAGATTTGTCTTTTCTGACATGAGTTAAATTTTTTTGTAAATGTCGCGTGCAGATTTTTTAAATTTAAAAAATTTTTTGCAAGCGAGGACTTATACACAATAGGTTAAACGTTAAATAAATTATTTGATTCATATAATATTATATATAAATATAAATATCAAAGAAAATGTATATAGTAATAAAGAGAAAAATTAGAGTGTGGGGAAAGGGGGATAAATTTTATTTTAATAAAATAAATTAATTTTATGAAATGTTTATTGTATATGTATGTGTATACGAGTAAATTAAAAAGTTATATTTTGTAAAATATGGTAGAGTTATTTGCATGATATATTAAATACAATGCATCGATAATAATCGACGTAGCGTTAACAGCAAACGGCTTCCACATATTGGAATTACGTTCGAGCTCTATTGGGCAGAAGATTTTATCGATGAATTAATGCACGAATTAATGTCGCAATCACGACATGTGCGGGAGCATCATCGATTGTCGCGAAATTGGCTAATATTCGCATTGAATAAAAAAAGGCACGCGCGATATATCCTCGAGCAATTAATCTACTACGAAAGAAAATTTGAATGCAATCACTGTTTGACCATCTACAGTCCGAGACGCGATAGTTGATTTGTGCCGTAATATTGGCAAAACTCGCGATAAAACTCGCGAGGTATTCGATAATCTAAATGTTATAAAGGATGATCGCTATTTTTTTTTTATGTCTGTTGGTAATAGATAGAACAAAATCGAAGTGTGTTAGAATTGCAACGGTATTTTTTATTTTTATTCAATTATACAATTAAAAAAATTTAATTAAAAAAATGTCTAAACATTTAGGTACTCTGGACTTTTCAATCTTCGTAAAATAGATAAATGATTTTAAATGATTTAGTATTGATTTGGGAAACGAAGATTTGTAAATTCACCCTTTCGTCATGATTCTCTTTCATGAACGATTCAGTAGCCCGGTGAAATATCGATCGAAGACTATTTCGATGCATTTACACGTCCGGTGCATCGACGGTGGCGGTCCATAAGTCACCATGGAACTAAATCGCGCCGGATGTCATCATTTATGTAAATAGGTTAGCCACGGGTTGTTAGATCCATAATACTCTTCGAGTGAAATCTCCATATGAATATTGCACATTAATGCGTACTATACTGGCTCGTTCATATGTTAATATCTTTACCGTGAGTAGGCACGGGGCAGATGGCGTCGCGATGTGCAAATTAACGTTTTGAAACGCGAAAATCTTTTATTTATGTCGCAACCGCTAGAACGCGCGAGAACGTCCGATGATATTTCCGCGTTCGGCCAGTTTCGGATTGTCCGCAATTAGCATTTGCCTCTCATATTGCAATGACTGAAATGGCACCGTTAACGCACTTTGGTCCTCTGATGCTCGCCAGAAATTGATTTATGATAATGCTTGCCGTTGCAGCTCTCGGCAAGAAGTATGGCCGATTCATTCTGATAAGAGTTCGTAATTGAATCTTCACCGTTATTTTACGACCGTCATCTACTTTTTATCGTACCTGTTTTATTTCTTACTTATTTCGTATTATACAACGACAATAAATAATAAGTTTGATGGTAATAAATTTGATTTGAATAGATTTCCACAGCTAAAAACTATTTTCCAGTTAGAACGCTGCTATTAATTTCCTTCAAAATTGGGTGGAAAGACGATAAAGTTAAAGACTACGCGGTGTTATACATATAAATATGAAGTAAATCAATTAAATTTGATCTTATATATAGAGAAACGTTCCAGAAAGTAAATTACACCTGAGGAGCATTAATATACCCTGCGATTTAGTTCCATGTAATGGGTCGTTAATTAATCACAACTTCGACGTGATCCATAATATTCTCATTATTCTAGACGACTGGAGAGAGAATTTCGAGTTTTAAATACTTTCCCTTCATTGACTACAGGAGGAGCAGCCGTGTGTATATTCAGTCAAATTGAAACTCATTTCGTTAAAGAGAGACCGTCAGATGCGAAATCGTTAGGAATTTCCAGAGTTTCATAGCCCCCGAGCCTGTCTATTCGCTGAAATCCTAAGAAGGGGTTAATTAAAACGTTCCACACTAAAGTATGAACGCGCTATAAAGGAACCTTCAAAGTGCTCAATATTATCATTGATATAATCTTAGTCAAAAGTATTAGGTTTCTATAGCTTTTATCTAAAAATTCTAGAATTCTTTTATCTGTATTAGGTTTCCTATCTACCTTCGGTATCAGTATTATATACATATATTTAAAAGATTTTTCATAGAAAAAGATTAATTCACAGCAAATTCAAGCTATAAATTTTTTAGCTAAAATTGTTAATAATGCTTAATACTTTTATATAAGGTGTCTGATACTTTTGACCACGACTGTACTTAAAGAAACGATTGATCATAATCGTTTTCTTTTAGCAAGTAGTGCAATTAGTTTCAATTTGCTAGGAGAGCCGAGAGAAAAAAATTGTTTGTAAGTCGTCAATTTTTTTATATTAAAAGTTAATATTATATATTTTCAAGATCCTGAAACAAAATACATCCTTTTTATTATAAAAATTCGCTTCCACGGTTTGTTCGTTTTAATATGAGTCGGCTTTCACGATTACACGTTTTACCATGCTTCACGAAAATACGTTTTACCATGCTTTTTTTTTTCGATCATTAAGATATTACGTGTGGAAGAATTGCTTTGCCACTTCTTGGCACTCGATGGACCAGTAAAAGCCGGTAAGTGTATTTGCAAAGCGGGTCACTGGGAGTTTACGAAGCTCGCAATAAGGTGGGAACTGAACGAAAGGAAGGAAGGAAGAACGAGCTGCAATCGTGAACTGCATTTTGCGTACGTTTTCTTACATGCCTAATAAATATCCACCAAACGAATAATAGAGTTGCGTCGTTATCGTTAATCGCATTTCTCAGTAATTGTCGCGTTAAAACTTTTCGCATTAAATTTATCTTTTTTCGTTGATACTATCAGATCTGTACTTGCACACAGAAAAATACTGTACACAAGT
This sequence comes from Atta cephalotes, assembly GCF_000143395.1. Lineage (NCBI taxonomy): Eukaryota > Metazoa > Arthropoda > Insecta > Hymenoptera > Formicidae > Atta > Atta cephalotes. The sequence goes on along the minus strand of NW_012130069.1, from coordinate 1,490,742 downwards.
AATAATTACTTGTGTACAATAATTACTTGTAGTATTTCAAAAGTTTATATGTGTCCGCAAATCTATTATAAGTTTATCTATTATATAATAGGCTTGCCACAGATCTAGAAAATTGGGAAAACCGAAAAAACCGGGGAAATGATGGAAAACCGGGAAAAATCAGAGGAAAAAAGTTTGAAATTTTGAAAGTTGCTCACAATTTTCTCAAATTTTCTTCTTTTGCTCCTATTCTAGATAATTGTTATAATTTTTTAATATTATAGCTGATGTTTATAGTGAAATACGTTCAATTCGCGCACTTTAAAATAAGATAATTAAAATCTGTATTTTATTCAATATTTATGTTTGATATCCTTTTCGGAATTGCATTCTTTTTTCCAATACTAATTAATTTTTTGTTGGTTTGAATTCGCACCCAAAATTTTATTATAGTATGTTACTAACTTTTTTTGCGTTATTTTTAATAATATTGGCTAGCTTTCCTACAATTCTTGACTTTAAATATGTTGAAATTTACATTATTTTTATATTGGAAAATTTTCCATTTTCATCTGGAAAACCTGGAAAAGTCAGGAAATTTTAAAATTTATTTTCTATGGCAACCTCTCTCTCTCTTCCCTCTCTTGTATAAGAATCAAATATATTTAAAATATATTCTGAATCCTAATAAGTTTAATATTTCAGTTGAGATTATTAAATTACAACAAATTCGATTTTTTTAAATATAAAATTGCTTCTTTGATCAATTTTAATATTCTTCAAAAGAAAATTAATTGTTTTGAGTAAATAATGAATTTCTCTAACACATGGAGAAAAATATTTAACTGAATTAACTGAAATTCTAGTGGAAAATGGTCTATCTAGAATTCTGATTAAGTTTACTGGATTTTTTGTTAAATCTATTAGAATTCTAGTAAATTTAATCAAAGAAATTCTAAAAGATTATCTCAACTAGAATTCTAATAGATTTAATTAGAATTCCAGTTAATTTAACCAAATTCCAAACCAAATTGTTCTTCTTACAATATAATAAGTATATTTTAAAATTATTATCAAGAAAATATTTTTTTGTTAAAAATAACAATTACTTAAAAGGAAGAAAGTAAATTGAGCAATCACTTTTCTTAGCAATAGAATGAAATTTTTCTATATGTGTATATTCTGTAACTCTTAACGACGATTATTGTTGTATTGTCATTGTACAACTTTTTTGCTATGTAACATGCGCAATAATGGTACAATATAATGGTACCAACACTGTCGTTAAGACTTACAGAATATAGGTACTGGCGTTTTCTTTGTGATACAAGTCACTGCACGCAATAACTACATAGCTTCTTAATCTGTCAAACTGTCGATAAAGGAGTGGGTTGCGATCAAAAGAACGTACTCTTGCAGGACTCGCTTGTCAATTTACTGAAATTGCGTTTTTCTTTGGACGCCAATATAAAGATCAGTACGACATCCTAGCAAAGAAAACGAAAATTTTCTAATTAAAGGAAAGTCTCGATACGCTTTTAACTATCAAGAAGCTTTTAACTGTCAAATGTTGTAAAATTTATATAATCATAAAATTTTATAGTCAGTTATTTGTAGACATGTTTTCTTCTTCATTAGATAATCGATTGATACGAAATTAAATATAATCAATCGTAACAATCAATCGTAATAATCAATCTTAATAAGTGGATAAAGATATTAAGATATTATGTGTTGTGATGAAGTAATTTTGACTGAAAGCGATAAAAAGTACTTATCAAAGATGGAAACTCTATATGCAAACTAAATATTTACTTTATCTACTGTTCGCGCGTAGCGCGGTACGTGTTCCGCTTCGTTGAACAACTTCTTGCTTTGGTTCGGCCAACTCTGGTGTTACATAGACGCCGCAAATAATAGCTGCTGGAGCACATCCCGTGACGAGCATGCAATCTCTCTTTGTAATTGAGAAGCCGCCATGGCATAGGTGTCTTGCTCAAGGATTTAACGGTAGATCGGTGTTAATTATTCCAATGTGTACTAATTGCCGATTCGGTGGATTATCTGGTTATCTACTCTGACTCGCCCGCTGTCCCCTGTCACCTCATCTTACTCTTGCCTGTCTCCTCTCCTTCCTCCACCCCTGTGGCTTGTAGCAATCAACTGCTGCTACATGTGCGAATTTAACGTGACACATAATCATGTGTCATCTTCAAAATATGATACGTTTCACAATTATCAAAATCCTTATTATCTTGATCTCGAAATGAATTCTATTCTATTGTATATATGTATACATACCATCAATAAATAGGAGCTTTTTTTAAATCTAAGATTTTTCTTAATTCATAATTTCAAGTCAAATCTTATTACAAATTTTATTAATATATAGGGTTGTCACAAATTCCTTATTCTAAAATTTTATAATTATTCCCTGATTTCTAGACAAAATTTCATGAATTTCTCTGATGCTTTCAATAATATTTTAAAAATTTATATTTTCGTTTCGATTTGAAAATTATAAAATAATTTATTGAGGATATTTAACATAGTAATATAAATTTCTATTAATATTGCTGACATTGCTTGTATTTAATTGAATTAAGTTGATAATATTTCGAAATTGCATAGATGTAATGTAGGCATACTAAACTTTTATAAAAGTAAGAATTTTCATTTTGTAGAAAATTTTGCAAAATTCTCTGATATTTCTTTTCCTTGATATTTCCTTGATTTCCAATTTTATAACAACTCTGACATGTTTCTTTAATGACTTCCACATGCTTTACAAAATATCAAGAATTAAATATGAAAGAACGGTTTTATTGAAGTATCTATACAAATTTAGCTACAGATCTGAAAATAACCAATTTAAGCGTCTTACATAATTAATTTGATGATATAAAATTATTTTCAGATCTACATATTTATATCTATATATAGTTAAACTTTTAATATTAATTTTTACACTTCAGTAACATCATTCTTTTCAATTCTTCTGTCATGATCAAGCATATTTTGATTCAGTTTAGTGTGGCGGTATTCAATTAAAGTAGATTTGTCGATTAAATATATATTTAAACAGGGAAAACGATTATGCTGCATGAAAAGTGGTATGAAATAATAATAGCCTGATATTAAAATCACCACGCTGACCTCGGTCAAAAACGGTTAATAATAATTAATAAAAATGTGGCTAGAGCTAGATTATCTTGGCCTAATGAGGATTACCTCCGCGCCGTGTTATCGCTTAGAGAACACGATTTAAAGAATTAACCTACTTTTCTAACGAGCGGCCGAATGTGTTATTAGAAATTTGCCAAATGAGGCCAGACTCAGCGACCCGGAAAAAATATTCGCTGATAATAGCTCGATCCGTCGTTTTAATTGATTCAACGACGAATTTCTGCGACGGTCATCCTTATCGCAAAAAATTAATATTAATGTATAATATCGACGAAACTTAAAGTAGCTGTTACACGTGAAGTTAAAAAGTATCCACAAGATTGCGACGGTAAGTAACAGTCAGGGAGGCAAACCGGTAAGATTCGCCGTGGACTAATCTTCTTGAATTTATGGACCAACCTGATAATGTCCTCGCTTTCCTTTCACCTTAATTCTAATCTTAGCCACTGATCCCGGGAGTTGCCATGATATCCCACGAGCATTTTTCCATTTCCACGTTTTTCACGTCCTCCCTCCTACTGTGCCGTCCCTTTCCATTTCCGGATCGCATTAAGCCTCCCAGCTCGGCGTATAATAGAATTTAACGTGACTATTGTTATCGATCTTGCGTAATAATGGCAAATACGGCCACCTATTTATTTTTTTTAAATTACTTATTTCGTGTTTTCCCTTCATTTATCCACGGCTTATCCGCACATCTAATACTTACATTCATATAATCTTTCCCTACATCCAGTTATGTAACTCACCAATGTATTTTACAACGTCGATTGGAGCATTTCCATCAAACAGAGAATTAAGTAAAATTACTGTTGATAAAAGAAGGATAAGATCGTCGCGGTAAACCATGCAGAGTGATATGTGAAATAAATACGAGTCCAGAGGAAGAAGAGAGATGGTCTTTTGTCATCGGAGATAACCTCCGTTCTTTCTTTCCGCCGCACCTGTCAAACAACGAGAACATCAACCCTCGCTTGACAATGGAATTTCATTTACATTTATGGACGATGGCGCGCGCGAGTTGTAATGTTGCTTGGTCGACGCAGCGCGGCAAATGCGCGACGAACAACGACGCTCGTTAAAAATTGAATCTATTTGCGCGTTGGGGCTTGAAATTCAAATTCAACGAGAAATATCCATGGCTGTCCGAATTCTCTCCTGTGTTATGTATAATCGATAGATCCATCGAACGTCGATCTCCCCGTGTCGCCGATGCGCCCGATTGCCGCCCCTACCCGTGTCGGTCGGTCGGCTCCATTTGACAGGGAGAAATGATGTCGGAGCGAAAATATTACATTACGCGGGATTTTGGGAGATTAAAAGTACCGCCGACGGCTGAAAAAAACGTGGCCCCGTTCCGCGCTACCACCTTCGATTTTCATGGAAAAGTTCGGAGCGCGAGCGAGAACGCGTGAGCCGCGTGGCGTCGTTAAATAAATTAGCTACGCGCGTACCCTGCGCATGTCGCACGAAATGTATATCGCGTTAAGCGAGCGGAATTTTTCAGAACGCCACGGAATTTTTCATTTTACGACAAAATGCCTTTGACTCGGTCTGTGGATTGTTACGCGTCACCACACGAATATAATTTCTTCTTCTTCTTCTTTTCTTTTTTTTTCAGAAAAGAAAGATACACATGTGGACGTGACAGCGTAATTTCTATGTTCAATTTCGTCTCTTTTAATAAAGATTTTATCTTTAAAGAACGTATACTGAATCCCTCGTGACATCGTTATATAATGAAAGACAAGAGCAGTTTGTGTTCCCCATGTTCGACAAACTTCTCCGTCTTGCTTCTCACTTATGTTAGTTCCATTCTCGTCGGCGCGAATATGCATGTCGAGCGTTTGTGTTAAGAGCAGTATGCACGGCAACAGCTCGACCGTATGTCCCGACAACGACGGAGAATCTTAATTAAATTTTCCTGCATTTATAATTACGAGATATTTAGTATCTGGTATTACGAGTAGGAACAAATTAATATAGTTCGTCGCAAAAGCGAAGTTATTCCGCCCTCGTTTACGGGGCGTAGAATTTCACGGGAAAGAGAGATAGATAATCTAGAGAGAGAAAGAAAGAAACACACACACAGAGAGAGAGAGGGAGGGGGGGGGAGGTGGGAGGGGGGGAAGGGAGATACTTTTTTTTCTCCGAGCCGTGATTTTCCGGCAATTTCGAACGAATCGTCGCCCGTGATGTCTAAGTTCCTGACAAAGTTTCGAATATTGACGAGCACGACGATCGTACACGCGCGGTTAGAAAGTAACGTGGCGGTTTAATCTGCACTTCGAATGGATTAATCGCGGAAGCCGGTGCTACCGAGGAGACGGTTTCTGGTTGCTAGGCGACAGAGTATAGTAGTTAGGACGAGCGTGAAAGCCCCTGTGTCCGTAGTCTGCTAAAGTCTGGAACCCCGTGTCCCTTAATTCTAAGCTACCTAATCTGAACGCTACGAGTCAGCTCAGGATAATTAAACGTTCGCCGTACGCTCGCGCGTTTTTACTTCTGCGAAATTGTCCCTCGTGCAAAATGAACAAATTGGAAAAGAATTCCCATTCATCGGGGATGTTTAACGGTGTGACATTTAATTCGATATTGGATTCGAAATATATCCGCCGTAATTGTCCTGCAAACGTGCGGATTGAATGCGCTTTCAAACCGATTATCCAATTGTCCGTGTTTAAATAAATCTTTATTCTCGGCATAAAAAGAGGACATCAAAAATATACGAATTAAAACATAAAATGGAAGCGTCTGCTTTTTTTTTTACTGGCATCATTAAAGTCACGCTAATAGCACTGAATTTTATGTCAATTAAAATATTTTATGTATATTTTTTTAACAAATATCTGTTTACCCACCGCCAAGTAATTTCTATCAATATAGATTAACTTAATAATCTCGATTTAACTTACTCTTCATCTCTTGCTAGAACTAGAAAAGGATGAAGAGCAAGTTAAATTAAGATTAAAGTTGATCTATATTGATGGAAACAGGCATAAATGATTAAAATCTCACGTTTTATAGCGTTCATTAAGACAAGGAAATCTGTACGATAACATAATCTTCTACTGTTCCCTCGATTAATGCCTGTACCGGTTATACTCGTACAGTAGCGTGTAAGATACGTGAGACGAAAATTAACTGACGCGGTGGATCCCCGAGAACGCGGAAGTCCAACCTGGACTCGTTAAAAACGCATAACTTGGCCGAGAAGGCGAGAGGGCGTAAATTCCATAGGCACTAAGGGAAACGAGATAGCGAGCTTATGCCGAGAAAAGGGGGAGGAGGATTTCGCGCAGGAAAGAGAAGCAAAAGATCGAAAAAACGTAGCGGAAGTTACGAGGGAGGAAAAGGGAACGAACGACTGGGCACAATCCTGCGGGTTACTTCCAGCACATATTTCCGTGTTAATGACAATTATTGTTCGGCGGATATGCCAACCTAGGCGAAGTCTCATAGATAATAATTATATTATTTTTATTGGAACTTGTTTTTTCTTTTTTTCGAAAATTGTGAAATTATCGATATCGCTACCGAGTATTATTGTAGTACATGAGATTACGATACAATATTCTTTTAATTGTGATAACTTAAGATATAAATTAAAATATTTTATATATTAAAAACGACAATTAATTTCACTTTCGTAAAAAAAAAGAGTAATACGACATTATAATTATATTATAATATATATTATACGTGGACAGTTCGATAAAGTGATCTTTTAAAAGAAGATTGTGTTGAAAAATAAATTGAATTTTGATTTAAAAAAGGTAAAAAGAGTCATTGACTTATTACATTGCTCACAAAATTAACCGAGAAAGCGTTATATCAATTATTACAATTTTGTTATTATTCTTATGAAAATAGTTCTTTATCGTGAAACATTTTTTACGAAGCATTATCGTTTTTTTAAACAATTAAGCTAGTTACAATAGCCTTTAACACAATCGGGCTGTTTGCTCTAATTTTCATTGTACTACATATTCAAACAGTTTTTAAGGATTCTCGATGTGTTTACCCGTAACTGTAATCTAATTAATCGAACAACATACAGCCAACCTATATGAGAGGCCGAGGGCAATTCGAGCTGGTATCCCAAAGGAGTAGATAAGACCGTTGAAATATCGACAGCGGCTGAAGGGTGTATAGCGGTCGAGACAGAGAGATAATCCTCGGGAGAGCTTCCCGCCATGGAGCTTAACCAGTCAGAGATAATCACCGTAAGGCAGCGCTACATCGCGTAAAACGGTATCGACGTCGGCGATCGTCTCGAATTTCAACGAGACCGCGAGGAAGATTCGTTGGCGAGCCCTCTCATCCCCGTCTCTATTGCGAGAAGGATACTCGATTCCCCAGGTCCTTCCATCCTCTCTTTCGCCGCTAAATGCGGTGTCCTTGCCACCGCGTTCGTGACGGTTTCCACTGAAAGCTGAGTTCCGAAACTTTGGAAACCGCCTTAAGAATCCACGAATATCATTAAGTACCTTACAAGTATATATAATCCATGGAGATTAATGCAATGCTGCATCTTGCCGCGTCGTTGAAAAAAAAATGCACGGGAAAAGATAAGATGGTATAAGATAACGGTAATGAAGATAATAGATTTAAAGTTCGCTGGATAGATGAGACAATAGAAATTTCTCTTATCGTAACTAGAAGTTACGATTGCTGAAAGTAAAGAGTTTATCTGTAAGGCTGATGTGTTTTAAAGAATTTTCATTTAATCGAAAAGAAAGAGAAAGAAAGAACTGATTTGTCGTATTCAAAATATGGAAGTGAGTTTCCTCTGGCGGAATAATAAGATCGACGATAATGGCCGGGCTTTATTGCCTTATCTCGGCAAATGAGATTCACCGACGGAATGAAAATAAATCACATCGCGAAACGGTGTTGTAAGACATGATAAAAGCCCAGAAAATTAATTTCAACAATTCTGTCGAATCGTATTAGGGATGTATACGTTAAAGATGGTATATCTTCGTCGTGTCGCGAAATACGTGATATATTTCTAATATGCCACTAATAAATCACTGGATCGAACTGATGAGATGCGCGCGCGCGTACTATTTGGAATTTACGCGAGCAAAACCAGCGGCGGTGCATGCTACAGCGTAATATGACCGCAAGGTGCATTAGATTAATGATAGTGATATGGCAAATCGAGGTTGCCAGTATATTTTGAATTTTGTATTAAAATATTAATAATCATATAATTTACAGTTAAAAAATTATATTCTGCACTTGAATATTAACCCTCTGCAGCTGAAATTTGTAGCACAAATTACAGGATTACCATAAAAATTAGGGAAATTAAGGAATTGTTAGGGAAATCGAAAAGGGTTAAGAGAAATAAGAAAAAAGTCCAAAAATTTTACAAAATATTCTAAGAATTTAATATCTTAACTTTATAAAAGTTTAATATTATAAACGTTTAATATACATTACATTTATATGCAGTTTTTATGGATTACTATCAATTTAATAATTAAAAATGCAAAGAGTCAACAACATTAATAGTAATTAATACTGTTATGTTAAATTAATCTACCAACAAAAAATATTTAACGGTTTCCAAATCAGACTGAAAATACATAAAATTTTAAAATATTATTGAAAGTGAAGAGAAAATAATGAAATTTTGTCTGGAAATCAAGAAAGTTATGAAATTTTAGGATGAGGAATTTGTGACAATCCTGAATTACTAACACTAAGACTCATTTAATTTATGTTAATTAAAAGGAGTTAATTAATTTCACAGTATCAAAAAAAGAATGAATATGAATATTTTATAATAAGAATAAGTATAATTCAAATTTGCAGCTGTATGTAATATGTATCATAAAGAAAATTGAATTGTTCGACATTTTTAAAGAGATTTATAATTGAGTCAATCCAATAAACTGAATAGACTCAGCTTCAGAGGGTTAATCCTAATAATTACATTGTATTTAAAATGGTCTCACGAATGACTTGCCGATGGAGTAAAGATATTGCAAGAAGTAGCAGTTAATAAATAAGCATGAGTCTCTGGTAAAAGTATTTCTTAATATAATATTTTTTGTTCATATTTGTTCAAAGATTAAACCTGATATCTACACACCCGGGCAACGCGGGCATAATATAAAGGAGATTAAAACGCCGGTCCGGCTATGATTCAGTGTTCCGCTGAACATTTTTCCACGCGCGGCAATAGCGAAAAGTTAATATACGGATTAATATGTTCGCGCGACGGCTGTTAACGCCGCCCGCTTGGCCATTCCGTGCCGCAGATATGCAAACGAATCTGGTCAAGTTGGCTTATCGCATCATCGATTTTTGGCCGATGCATTTAGTGCCGCGCGCTGATAATAAAGTCGGTGAGAGTCGATGATCGGGAAAAGTCACAACCGGACATAAACCGGTGCCCGCCGCTCGACGTGACAGTTAGATAAACGTTCGACCTCGTACGAACGTTTATCACATTTCTCTAGCCCCTTAAATCGCGGGTATCACGTACGCGTTTCAAACGGTTCGGAGAAACGTATGGGAGGGCTATGGCGAGACGAGCTTTTGCTTTAACAAATCTTCCGAAGGCTCTTCTGAATCGAGCAATTCGCCTCTAGAGAGATGAAATCTCTTAGAAGCTCTTAATTCTCTTTATCTCAATCCTCTTTATCCTCTCGAAAATTATCTGAAACTATGAATAAAGGACAGCTTTAATCACTTAGTGAGTCGAGAAGAAAATTACAAAAAATGCACGAAAAATAAAATGTTCAATGGCTTTAGAATTTCAAGATTAAACGCACACACAACATATGTTGATTAACTTATACAAGTAGTGTACCGTTATATGAATAAAATGTTTGTTCTTTATTTTAGAGAGAAATAAAATTGGAAATTTTTTCCGCGTCATATTATGGATATAATGCTTAGGGGATTAAAACAATTATCCGACTTATCAGTCCACAAGTATTAGCGGTGTGAAAGTGCCCGTGGAGAATACCAAAAATTTCTGAATCACGTTGGAAAAGATTTTTTTTAGAGAAAAGCGCCATAACACTCCAGTGAATTTTACACGTTGGTTACGCCACCACATCGGCGCGGCGCGGCGTCGTTCGTGCGAAAACACCTTGAAAATCTCGGCCGACGGACGACGCGCCAAACCATTGAGAATGGAAAAAGGAGTAAAAGCGAGGATGGGACCGAACGAAACTGGAAATGCTGTATATGTGCTTGTGTATGTGTATATGCGCCCCATCGGCCAGCACGATAAAGTAGGCATTTAAACGCGTCAAATAAATCGTATCGTGGCCAATAAATCTCGGCCACGTTCTCGGTCCAGTCGATCGCCTCGCGTTTCGGTACCAACGGCCCTTCGTATCCTTTTATGGCTGTTCGTTACGACGTTAAGAGCGCCGTTAGCCTTTGCCACACGAGCGAGTTTTCTCTCGCTATGCGTCCCGGAGTTTCCTGCGCGTAATTTTTGACTTGGTCTTTTTTGGCAGCTGTGAAATTGGCCAACTCCGCGTCATGTTCCACTCAACGCGCCATCCGTGCTTTTCTTCGTATTTCGGTTTTAAATCATTCTACAGGATAGCAGCGCGTAGTCGTGTCTACGGCAACGTCTTTGAGAGTCCGCAACGAGGATGCGGTTCTCACAAGCGCGCTTAATTAAAAGATCTTGTTTATTCAGAAGGTTGACACTACATGTGCAAACAGGGAAGCGATATGGTCCGTCATATAATTCATGTATCTCTATACCACGTTAAAGCACCAGTGGAGAAAAATTTGGCCTTAGTTATATTTTGCAGAAATATTCACTAATTGCTACAGGAACCAGTTTAATAAATATTTGATTAAGTTGTTGGTTATTTAAAACGTAAAAGGTATATCAGTGCAATCTCTCTAATTTTAATCCTCTGTCTGCAGTTATTTTAGCCAATGTGAGTAAAATAACTTTTTGTCTAGTTCAAGTTTTTTTCACTATTCCTATATACTAGAAAAAGAGTCTGATTGCATTAATCGGAATCCTGGTTGAAAACATTTTCTGGTTGAATCTATTATAATTCTAATTGAAACAGAATTCTGGCTAATATAATCAGAGTCTATCAGTTAAAAATGTAAAAAAGCCCATCAGAGCCTATATCAACTGTTCAGATGAAGAAAATTCTTTATTCTGTGTGAATGTAACAGAACGAATAAAATATATGTTTCAACTTTCAACCTTTAATTCGAGTCCTTATCAATACAACATATAAATCGAAGTTACATAAATAATGCAAATTCCAAGTTGATGATTCCCGACAATTTAGTTCGTTCTTCTTTATTCAACTGCCAAAATTTTCTAATTTGTTCATTTTCAACTAGAAATTTTTCTCAGTGTGGGCTTTAAAAAAAATTCAGAGTTACTTTTCAAAAGCTTTATTACATTATCAGTTTTTTTAATTTTTAAATGTCAAAATCTTTATTTAATAAAAATTAAAATTTGAGCAAAAATGAAATTTGTGCCAAAAAAGATCCAAATTACAGAGGATTAAAAATAAAAAGTAAATCAGATATTTACATTATGTTCGGTTTTTATATCATAAAAGCGATAAACTATAACAATTATTCACTTGAAGGATGATACATTTATTCAGAAACACAAACAGTATCGCGAGAAGAGAACGGCATTGCGTGTAATTCTAAATGTTGTTATCGTGCTGAGAATCCGACTGAGATATCCCGGTCTTTTCTGCGAAGTGAGCCTCCAGAGGATCCAACCAATCAGGAATCTTATAATTAAGTTTTCTGTCTAATTTTCACAATGGCCGATTAACCAGGCGGGCGTTGGAATGCAGGTTCGTGCACATAAACATAGCAACAATCGCACAGAATTTCAGAAATTACACCTCCGACCGATGCGCGGTGGGCGAGATGCCTCATAGAAGATAAAAGATTCGTGGCGAAGGCGGAAGGATCCCCGTGAGATTTTCGACAAGGATCAGAACGTTTTCTCTATAATCTCGTTTCACTCCTGCCGCATCAATCTTACTCTCGAAAAGCGTTGCATCCATGGATTTTAATAACAGAACGGCTTTTAACGAAAGCTGATGATCTTCCGACGATGACATAATTGATGCAACGTGGGAGAGAATATAGAGGTATTCTCCCGTGTGGCAGTATCGGCAACAATTTCCGTTTCGTTTCCATGCCAAACATTTCAGAATTTTCCGCAATTTTTGATTGCTGCGAAAAACTAAATCAAAACATTTCTGGCAAACCAAGTTATCATACACAAAAAAGCATCGCCAGTAAAATGTATGACATATGACCTGTGAAATATTTAAATTATATATATTGCATTTTAACATTTTATATTTCGACCTGGACATTACATTAAATTGTAACGTAATTTGAAAGTTTTGTGTCCTGTGCATTTATACATATTTTTAATTTCATGCGCAACGTTGCATGTTTCATTTTTCGAAACTAGAACAAATATCGATTATCCTAACTCGACACTGTTAAAATGAGACGAGAGTTAATTTCTCTCAAGAACTACTTAAGATTATATTCGTCAATATATTATGTTCACTCTGTGAAATCGAATTTAAATTTAAACTGTATAAAATCGATCATACGTAGAAGCAAAGTTATTTATGATGGCACATTCTAAGATTAGTTGTAGTGTCAGCTATTACGGTCCAAGAAAGACCAATTATTACATATCATCGTATACGATAGATCCAAGAAAGACCAGTTATTACATGTCATCGCATACGAATATTTTTATGAAAGGAGATTTTATTAGGAGCGTCGGTTTCGGATGTCGGTAATCGTGATACATATATCACTCGCTACGGGATTAATCGTTTATCGGAAAACTAATCAAGTAGCAGGATGGAAGTACGGGTTATGAATTAATCCCAGCATCCGTTATCCAAACATATATACGTGATCTCGTAAATGCGCCTGGGTCAACATTGAAATTATATATTCGGTAAGTGCAAGGAGTTTTTCATACGTTCGAGTTCTTAATTCAGCGTCAGCTGCAAAATTCGCCTCGTAATAGCTGAGAGAGGACGCAGGATAGAGAGGGGGAGAGAGAGAAAGAGAGAGAGAGAGAGAGTGAGACGAGATCTATAGCGTTTCGACGCGTGATCAACGACGTCACGTATCTCGCATTACTTTTCACGACGCTGTGAAGAACAGTTTACGGCACCGGAATTAAGGCACGGAGTTAACGTCAGCCGATTATGTTGGGTCGCGTTTGTGCGCTAGTCTTAATTAATCCTGCTCACTTATTCCAGACTTTCACGGCCGACTCGAGCTGATACGCTACATTTAATCCGCGGTCTTTGGCGGAAAGAGATAACGTTACGCCATTAGCTTTTCTCCAATATCTGAGAAGAAATGAAAAAAAAAAGAAGAAAGATGTATAAGTTTCTTAATAAGTATTGGCGATATTTATTGTACACATTAATGTATTCACGAAAGTTACACGAAAAGAATAATTTTGTAGAAGTTATAAAAATTTAGCTGCAGTGAGAAAAAAATCGTTTCATTCGACTAAATTAATTTAGTTCTTTATTTCTTTCTTTGAAGAATATATACAATGTATTTAAATCAAATATAATATGTTTGACTAAATTAATTAAATTAATGAACAATTTTTGTTTCTCAGTGTAGATACAGAATTGAAAATAATTTTATTTGGATCAAAATAATTATATAGAATGTTCAAACTTGTTATTAGAATTTTAAAACGTTTAATTTTAAAACGCAGCATGGCTTATGCTTGAGATTTCTACGTAATTATTTTGATGGTCCAACAAAATTATTTTTAGATCTGTATCTAGTTAAATTTTTAGTTACTTCAGCAAAACCGTATAATAGTTGAAAACCGTTCTTTTTCAGCCGGATTTTAGCTACTATTAATTCAAAAGCGGGATTTTTCGACGGGCATCTATCTCTCGACGTTGGGCGTATAAAGCTACCATCAGTAACGCAATATTTCCGCGAGAGCGTATATATATTACACATCTGTTTCCTACCTCTGAAAAATTTCTTGTAAGATAGTTGCAGCTTATGAAATTGGAAATAAGCCTGGCAAGAATCTTTTGAAGAGTCGCGGAAGTAAACGTCATTTTCCCTGTAAACATTATAGCTTTCCAGCTTTTCCTATTGGGAAATCTAGACTTTTATAAGCAAAACAACATTTACGCGTTTGCGATGTTGCGAGATGGTACTCTTTGTACTACATCGAATTTAATCGTCGAATTTAATAAAAGTGTCTGAAGCGTTTCCTATTATTCGCGCGACGTACAATGAAACACTCATTTTCAACGTTAAATGCACTCGCTGAGTGCCTGCAGCCTGTAGGCCTCTACAGTGAAAAGTCAAAAAGGCCTTCTACGATTTATTCCGTTGCAAGACTGAAAGTCGATCCTAGCCGGAAACTGAGCCACGAGAAACGAGCTCTAACTGCACATGAGTACGCGCGAGACAAAAGTAATTAAAACTCGCAGATCGTGCACGATCGTCGAGCTGTAAACGAGAGCGCAGGCTCTCTCGGTGTCGGTGGGCTTGCGCGAAATTGGAATTCCATTTTAATACGTTTAACAAAACGCGGGAAGATTAAGCGGAGGAATCCCGGGAAATTGATCGGCCGCCCACGGGGGACACCTAACACACTAAGATCGATAGTCCGTCCCGTCTAATAAACGCGGTCGCGGCATTTATTCCTCGCCACTTTTCTGATATTACGGAGATAAATGATCGGCGACGTGGGGCTCGTGGGGGAGAGGGAAGAGGAGAAAAGAGGAGAGGTGGTGCGCTGCACCCGGATGTTGTCCGAATACGCCGCCGTTTGCACGGGATGCACGTTGCAGTGGCAAATTGAAAACGTGTTTGGCCGTGTATAACGTGTATACATTTAAGTTTCACAAATGTTTTTTAATCCGAACATATGTGGCAAATGGTTACTAAATTGCAAGGGAAGCCGGCACATACCAAAAAGGGGGGTGTACGCCATGTATTTCCGTAAGTTACTGGTGTTTTAGGTGTTTTATAATGTTTTTCGTGTGTCGCGTATAGGAATAGAAGACGTATATTATCCATGTCTTTCGTGATTCTTACTAATAATAAACTGTTAAATATCAAAGGAGCAATGGCAATTCAGTT
>NW_012130069.1:1465237-1466593 GCF_000143395.1 Atta cephalotes | reverse complement strand
ATATATATATATATATATAGTGTGTGTGTGTGTGTGTGTGTGTGTGTGTGTGTGTGTGTGTGTGTGTGTGTGTGTGTGTGTGTATATGTATATATATTATACACACGTATATATGTACCGTCAGTACGTATATACGTCTTCTCCGCGTTATATCCAGCGAAATAATTCGTAATGCAATAGTAGAAATAAAAAAAGAGAAAAAAAGGAATATTTCGTATGAAAGTTGCACGGTTTAAAGGGTCGTACGGCACACATACACACATATCTATATATATGCTGCTGTGAGTCCTTGTCGCGTGAATTTGCCCTCCGCGAAAATTTCCATACGCGCGGCTACATTACGGCATTTTAAGTGAAACGTCCAATTCCCGCTTCCGCTTATTTTCCGCCCTTACACGACGATGTAATTTTTCCTATTTGCCAATCGTAAGAGTCACGTGAAGCAACAAATTCTTTGCACGATTGTCATTGTCGTGTTTTATTCGGGATGCTTTTTTTCTCCTCGAAATTGTACAGGGAATGAAATTACAATAAGATCTCATTATATAAAATGTCGTATTTGACCCAAGACGCCACCTTGCGTTTCGTGCTTCGAATTATCTGAATAACTTCATCATGATCGCACTGTTGGAATTTCATGATCGCGCTTATCGTGGCAGCGGCGGCAGCGGCGGTCGCGCTCAAAATGCGGAAGCAATGTCCATAGGTTGTGTATGATGTTTATCGATAAATGGGCTCCAGAGTAGAACTACATCGGCAACTTGATATTTCCCATGGGCGAAATGAGTGCACGCAATGTCGTTTGCGTTAATCACGCCTCGAATTATTTGCAACGAATAACGTGATACTAACGTAATGTAGCATTTTAATCAAATCATATCTATACGACCTCATTGTTAAACACGCCGGATATTCAAAAAACGACTGCCCATTTGGATTACAAGGTAACTCATTCGTTGTCCGCTTTGTATAATAATCTATTACGATCGATCTGAATCGAATCTTGCAATCTTGATATTGGTCCCCTCTTTATTTTCAATTATTGGTTATTACAGAGAGTCTGCTTCTCACTAATCTATATATGGTTTATTGCAGGACGATCGCCAGCCGCGTATATAAAGCGATTTAGAATCAATTCTATTCGGACACGCCGGCGCGTTATTTATTTCAAATTTTGGTTGCGGTTTTTGACGCGGAAACAGCGAGCCGTTGCTTTTACTAACCGGGTGAAAACGTACCTCTGTCACGGAAATAGAGAGGCAGAAAGAGACAGAGAAAAAGAAAAGGGAGAGAGAGAGAGAGAGAGAGAGAGAGAGAGAGAGAGAGAGAAGAAGAGAGAGAAGAAGAAAGAAGAAA
>NW_012130069.1:1459533-1465217 GCF_000143395.1 Atta cephalotes | reverse complement strand
GTATATAATATATATATATATATAATATATAGTATAGTAGGTAAGGTAGTATAGTAGATAAATATCGTTATTTTGCTTTAGATCAACATTGTCCAGACTTTTATTTTTAAGGATTCTATCATATTGATACACAAGATATATGAAAAACTACAGTTTAAACATCGATTCCGAACGGCAATTTTTGGTAGAGAGGTTTCCTGGGCAAGAGTATAATACTCGATGGTTTGTTATTGCTTTCCGAAAGGAGCTGTGAACGTGCGAAAATTTTCGGTTTTGTCGTGGATCGAATTTGGGATTTCTATAACAGATCAGAGCGTTGTCTGCTACACGCTCGCGCTTATTTAAAACTTTAGATAAAGTTAAATTATTGAGATATCTAATTTAAAATATTTAAATATATAAATTAAATTTAAAATTAGGTTAATTTAACATAGATAAATAATGATTTTTTTATGAATGTGAATACATTCAAATTAATTCAAATATGAAAATTTTACTAAAATTTAAATTATTAAGATATCTAATGTAGATTATTACAGCGTTTTGTCTTTGAATGAACTAAGTGGATTTTATTTATGTGATTATAAATCATCACAGTGCGACGTATAACAAATATCACTTTTTTTATACGATGTGCACGTAATTATGAAGGTGCCTCTCTTGATAGGTCTTCATCCGCTTTGATGGTTTGATAATTAAGAATCCAATTTTCATTACGGAAAAATCGATCACGAAATAATTTTGTGCGAGTCACGTTTATTTATCACGAGAAAAAACTACAGGGATATCGTAAAAGATATCCCACACAAATTATACAAAAATATTGTATTAGCATACGATACGTATATTACAAATTTTTTCAAATTCTAGTAATTCGTATGCATATTTTTTGAGAATAAAGACACAAGATCATTGTTGATGCGAGCGAAAAAGGAGAACAGGCAATGAGTTATGCATTACGAAGACAGCAAATTCGAGAACTAAATTCACGCGCGTAAACCAAAGTTAAAAATAAAAATCATTATTCAGTTTGCAAGTTCTTGAAGTTCATTTACAATTTTGCTTGTTAAATATTAACGTATATCCTGCAGGCACTCGTGTTGTAAACGTGACGTACCCGGTTGAATACAACCTTCGCGAGACTCTTCTCGCCGAAGTTATTTGCGTGAAGGAGAAGGGAACACCGATCACGCTCTCGGCGCCGCAGCGGCGCCGCGACGGCCGCATCGGATAAGGCTCGGGCGTTTAATATGCACCAGCGTGCGGCGCGGCGAAATATAACATTGCGCGCACGTTGCATAAGATCATAAATGAGAGCAGGGACCTCCAACCTCTCAGAATGGAGTCGTCATCCTTTTCTGACCTCGCTCTGCGCGGTCTTTCTGCCGCCGCGCGGCTGCGCTCCCGCTGTTTATGTCGGCCGTTACCACACGCCGTGACACCGACGCTGCGAAAAATTTCGAACGCTGAGAAGAACTTCTCTCCGCTACACGATTTACATGAATTACACGACTATCATACAATGCCCGGGTCGATATTAAGTATTGAATACGTGCCAACCAGAGCAGAGCTATGAAAGGTTGTATATTTAGTATCGCTAATTTACATATCAGTCGCGTTAATTTACGTGATTTTAACGTAATTAAATGCGCGCTTGTCTGCGCAATTTGTATTTGTTCAATATGGCTCGATATGATGGTTGATCTGACAGAAAAGTTCTATAACGAGACATTTTAATTCACCGTTTATTTCGCCGCATTAACCTGTAGATATGTGATTTTTATGTGATTAAATGCGCACTTGTCTGCACAATTAATACCTGCCCAATTTATTTTCACTGCATTAACTAGCATGACTTTTACATGATTGAACGTGCACTTGTCTATGCAATTTATGTCCGTTCTATATATTATTATTCGATGATAATCTCAATAATATTAAATTAATTTTATCATACAGAGAAACACTCACATATGGAATTTATCATAGATCGTATTATTTTTATAGTAATGAAATACAAGCTATCTCGTAAACGTATTTAAGAACAAAGTATAATAATAAGTATCAATGAACAAACGTACATTTATCTATATCATTTATGCCTATCACATTTATGTCTATCATTCGATGATAAGCTTGTCAGTAATATTAAATTGATTCTATTACATAGAGACACATATGCATTACGAATTTATAATGAATGATATTTTTTTAATATGATACAAAATACCTTGTAAATATGTAAAAAGTAACTATTTAGGAAAAAGATAAGATGTAATAAACATCAATGAATCACGTAAAATCTACTCGTGACTAGCGTTATAGACATTATTCGTGCTTATTGTTTTACTTTATGAAAAGCTACGGCCAGTTTTATAATTAATAAGAAACTCGTTATATTAGACTCTTGAATAAACTAGATTTTTTTTTAATGTTATCTCGTTTGCAATCCGCGCGCCTTTCGCGTACCTGCTTGCATTTCCGCACGATGATATAACGGAAGAAAATTCAAAGGCGTGGAAACGGAATAAATGAGATTTACTATGAAGCCGTCGTTCGCGAATTATTAATTTCACAAGGTAGCGTTTCCGGTTGGTAAACGAAAAAGTGAATGGAAGAGAGAGGGTGGACATTACGCGCGTCTTGAGTGGCTATCAGGGTTTTCTTTGCTTGAGCGGAAGAGTAACGTGAAACAAATAAGATCTGGAACGAATCAACTCTCTCTTGTGCCACAGGAAAAATATTTCCCTTAAGTTTTAGCCTTTTTATGTAATCGACCAACACATCTTCGTTTCCTCTCTCGAGTATTTTTCTCAATATTATAATTTACTTATTAATCTATTTTATAACAGGAAACGTTTATATCATATCTAAACTTTGCCTTCCACACGCGCAAAAATCGATATAAATAGCCGAATCTGCTTTTCATCATGATTTAGCTTATAAGCTTTATGATTTTAGACAAGAGATTAATTATATTATGAGATGAAATTATACTTTTTTTCCTTTTCTTTCGTTTTCTTTCGTTTTCTTGTTTTTGCATTACGTACGGTAATTGCCTCGTCAATTTCTATTTTCTATTCTAGCAAAGAAGCACTCACGATATTCAATGAAAGGAATTAAAATCAATTGCAAGTCTTTACGTTAATTTTCTTCAGAGCAGGGGCTATGGGAAACACACACATACACACACACACACACACACACACACATACACACACACGCATACGCACACGCACACACACACCTCTCCCTCTCTCTTTCTCTCTCTCTCGATTGCCCATTAATTCTATACCATTTAAACAGGGTATGCGCCGCTGCATCGCTCTACCACCCGCCGTGCGTTGCGGCCTTTCATTAATAATTCATGCTTTCTGCTTTACGAGGTCAACAGTGGACGTTTCTTTATCCGAGCCGCAAGTCGAGCGCGTTGCATTGCAACAAAGCCACCGACGGACGTGCGGCAAAGTAAAATTGAGTGGATTGGACGCGTGCGAGTCTCGTTATACAGATTCCTACACTTAACGTTTTGCAATATTCAAACGACTAGCTCCCCGGAGGAGTGAAACGTTTATAAATTCCGTAGAATGTTTATAGATCCCGGGTCACTTGCTTCGCGCAGAGTGGCTACCATGCTTGAACTTTCCGCAAAGTGAAAATTTTATTATTATACGGATTATTTATCGTTAAAGGTAATTACACGATGAAATAATGACGTCGTTTTATGTCGAAGTGTCTTACGAATAATTGACGATAATTGCAACCAACACGATTGGAATTGTATAGTTTAAATAATCCCAACTTGTAAGAGTGTATTTCCTAGGCGATATTTTTTACGTTAAATCTTCGCTTGAATGTAAACTGAAATATGCAAAACAGATACGTGAGGTGACTAATTAAATCTCAACGTAACGAGTTAAAACTTCGGTGAATTTACGCGATAGTTTTTCTAAGTTAAAAAACTAGGCAGTACCTACAATAAAATTAATTGTTAAAAGTATTTCCCGTTACGGAGAACGGGATGACCGATACGGAAGGTATCCTGTATTGGTGCATACCAGGATAACCACGCGTATGCACCGAAGGACGCCACGTCGTCCCTCTCTTACGGTAGGTAGAATATAAATTTCTACGAGCGCGTTTAGCGGAATTTACGAGCGTCATTTTAAGAACTGTTTTGCCTTGCTCAACCATATGGCTCCCACGTAAATATCTCTCACCCCGTTTCACAGTTAAAACTCAGTATTCAACCATTAACCATACTCTCATTCTGCCTACTTGTAACGCGTAAGTTTCTTCTTTTCGCCGACGTCATTGACATAATTAACACTTTAGTTAATTGTGATAAGATTAACGCGACTTTGCCTAATATTTTCTTTTTTTTTGTTTGAAGGAAATTAGTGTCATGATAGTTTGTTATATACAGTTGATGATACTAATAGTTAACTTTATTAGCAATTCCAGTAATATTAGGATTGCGACGAGAACTTCAAAAATTACTGTTTACTTGAAGGGAGGGGGGGGGGGAATATTCAAAGTCGTTCAGCGTTTTAAGAGTGAGGAAAAAGTGTTCTCTTCTTAGAAGTAAAATATTACTTCTATCAATATAGATACAGAAAAATTAAAAAGTTTTATTTAGTAGGAAAGCTTATATGCCGCGAATAAAGGGAGTTAATGCATACTTTATTTCTTTTCTATTTATTCTTCAGAAAATAATTGTAAGGTAACTCTAAAATAACGTGTAAATATAAGTATATATTCTGCTAAATGATATCTCTTATTTAAAGCGAAAGAAACTAATCAATCTATTTAAAGAACATTGACATAAATTTTCCAACGCTATCTATTTTTAAATTAAAATGGGATTTAGGATCTTACTTCATTTTAATTTTAATAAAAAATAGAAAAAAGATATATATTATTTATGTGAACATTTATAGAATAATAATAATTAAATAGAACATTTATTTAATAATAATAATTGTGTACGCGAAGAAGAGTGATTGATACAATCGCAATGCTTTTCTCGAGATTCGACGATCGTGATTTCCATGGAATATGCTCGATCATGCTCTCGTGTCGCGACAATCGTCGATATTTTCCCTGCACGGCCGACAAGTCGCCATCGTTAGTTCAAGAATGGGATTACAGGGTACGAAGGCGTACGCAAAGTGAAAAATCACGAGATGTCTCGGACGAAATTGGTCCGTGGTCCATTTCCCAGACCTTCGTTCGTCGTTGGAGATATCGATTCAATTCACGGTGGATTTGCGTGGTCCTTTGTGCGAGAGGACGAACCCAGGTGCCCGGACCGACGAATCGTAATAGAAGACAGTTTCCAAGGAGTGCGTTCTGGAAACACTGAAGCTCTCCCTTCCTTTCACTCTTCCCCCTTGAAGGTGAAAGGGTTTCTCTTCGTCCTCTTTCGTTTTTATTCATTTTTACCTCTCCGCTTCCGGCTGTCAGCTTTTCTTTACGTACATATATATAAGTATACATATACGAGAAAGCCTGTATGCGAGAGAGGACATTCGCGTTTTAGCTACATATCTGTCGTAGATATGTACGGCCGTCAGGCCTTCTCTGTACATTTAGTACATTTATATATATATATATATATATGTGTGTGTGTGTGTGTGTGTGTGTGTGTGTGTGTGTGTGTGTGTGTGTGTGTGTGTGTGTGT
>NW_012130069.1:1440621-1457646 GCF_000143395.1 Atta cephalotes | reverse complement strand
AGAGAGAGAGAGAGAGAGAAGAAAGAGAGTGAAGAGTAAAACAGAAAAGGCAGTTGTGGACCGTCGGTGCAGTGACCGAGAGTCTCGCGGTAAATATCCCCCATCAAAAACAGCGTTGGCAAATTAACCCGTACAGTAGCCGCCTGTCTACTTGGAGAACCGAATATGCGCGAACGTATAACTGTGTACTTGAAACGACAAGCCGCCCGCATCGTCAAGTCGAAAAAACATTTCGGCGAAACGCCGCGTCCTCCTTTCTCGTATCTCCGCGCGACGAACAAGACGACTAGTTTCCCTAGTGATATTCATAGTCGATTCTTATATTTAAGATTGTCTTAAGTACAGTTTTAAGTCATGAACTAATGAGACTCTCATTGGCATTGTTGCCAAGTCTTTTCGAAAGTTATCTTACATTGCGATTTTCTCAATAATTTAGCCGTAATTTGAGCTTTTTTTTGCTTTTTTTCCTCTCTGGAAATTCTCCTTTTTGTACCTTCGAAAAATCTTCCAGTAAAAAGAAAAAACTTTTAAATCTAGTAGAAATTCTACTGACTTGGCAACACTAAATCAGAGTCCGGTATTCATTAATTCTTATATTTGAAACAATTTTAAGACGTCATAAATCAATCAGTGGACTATATTAGCATTACTTATGACATTACTTAAGACAATCTTAAAATAAAAACGGAACTTTGAATAACGGCCTAGAAGCTCTGTTCATATTGCTTGCATTTTTGCACTCAGGATTTTCGCTTTCTCTTGATTCAACCTGAATGTATTTACCTCATTTTGAATACAAAAATTTCGAGAGATTTCAAACAACGCAAATAGATCTGGTGTCTGGCTTTCGCTTAGATCCCTTTTGATTGGATATCCATACAATGGCGATGGATATCACAATCAAGTCTAGCGGGAACGCAAATACATTTATACCAAATACGCACACACGCGCGCACGCACGCACGCACGCACATTTCAACATGCACGTATATTTTACATTTATATACTGAAAAAAGTTTACTAAATCTTGTTACATATTCCTTTAAACATATATACTAAGTAAACATTTACTTAGAGTAAATATAAATATATTTATTAAAAAAAAATAGTTAAATCAAATTAAGGGGATGCTGGAGTGATCAAATTGTGGGAATATTGCAGATCAATATAAATTTCCGAAATTTACTGGACGGAGTAAAAAATCCTTTTATAGGATTAAAGTAGACGCAAAATTTGATGGTGCTGCAATGGACTTTGTCTGGACTAGTCCACACAAAGTGTGGACTAAAATTGAAAAAAAAAGTTAAAAACTTACATTTTTTTTCAATTCATAAAGCTCTCTCACCTCTCTGACGTAAATATTTCTTTAATACAAAAAGTTTTATAACTCGTATGGACCAAACAACAGTACAGCACTAAGCGTATTACGTGCACAAACAATACTGAGTTTATGAAACTAAGATTAAAAGCTTCAAAAGAAAGATTTATATCGATCTACAAATGACGTATATATGTTTACGAACGCTGAACGAAGAATCGGAAGTAAACAAACCAATAATTGTGTATAGCAGTAGGTATTTGATTTTGCAAGAGATATGGCGTTGCAATATGATAATATATAAGGATAGATGAATGTGTTTGAATGAGACACAACGATATATAAGAAATGAATAAAAGATGTCACTATTATCGGAATTTGGAATTTAAAAAAGTCTGTATTATACTTGATCTTGATTAAGTTCGATCGTCGTTCTAGCATCTCCTTAATGGCTTTTATATTAAAAAATATATATTTGCATTTAGTAAATATTTATTTAGAATTATTCAAAGAAATATTTATTAAAAGTTAGTGTTTTTCTCAATTTGTGAGCAGTTTTTTAGGCATGGCCAGACTCTCTTCTATAGAAATATTAAGGCTCAGCTTTTATTAATGTAAAAATTACTTTAATTTTGTTCAATTTATTTTTTATCTTTCTCTTTTCTAAATAAATATTTTTCTAAATAAAACAATTTAAAAAATAAAAAGAGATAAACAATAAGTTAAACCGAGATTAAAGTTAATCTTATATTGGTGGAATCAGACCTAAGAGAGACGAGCTTTCTTGGCAAAAATAAAAATCGAAGCATAAATCGAATGTAAAGGGAGAATGACAAGCGTAAACGTAGCTTCTAAGAGACGAAAATTGAGACAATGAAAGAGGCGTTTATTCTTCTTTTACGTTTCATTGTCTCAATTTTCGCCTTCTAACTCCGTTTACGCTTCTATTACTCTCCCACATTCAACTTACGCTCCGATCTTTATTTTCACCAAGGTTTCCTCCGGTCATATAGTGGAATGACGCGTAGGAGTCTCATTCGTAGATCGGCAGAATTCTAACTCGACACACGATGAATTTGAAATTCCGCCAAGACAGGCAGGAAACCATCCCCGTGACTGGCTACCGCCGCTGCTTTTGCCGACCGCTCCCGCATGAAACCGGACGGAATTAATCGAATATAAAACACGGCATTAAGGGGCGATCGAAGAGGATGTTTCATTCCCTTCCATGAGGCTTTCCTCTCTCGCTGTCTATCTGCAAGATATTCTCGATTTTCGCTCGTGTAAATTTCGCTCGGAACGTTCTCGTCCCGTTCGCTCTCGTCTTCGAAATTTCCGTCAAAGTGAGTAACGCATTATCTTGATTCTCATCAATTTCTTTTCAGTCAATTTATCTTGACGGAGATAATACTCGGCGGAAAATCGGACTTTTGCGAAGGACAGGTCGATGGCAGATTTCCTTTCTGCCTTCTCGGCTAATACGATGTTGCCGAAAGAGCAAGGATCAGAGTCGCATTTGTTGCGCGCGACAACGACGGGATATTCCCTCTGTAAATAGTTTAGACAGAATTACCGGGAGGATTTGTAATCCCTCGCAAAAATATATGTTAACCGGTTTAACGGGCCTTGCGGGGGTGGCGACTAAGATGGGAAACAACGATATCGCGGCACCATGGGTTCGGGCGGGAACAAAAAGAAGGAGAAAAGAAAACGCAGGCGTATACTTTGCGCAAATATTTTACTTGCACCTCGGATGTTCTAAGTAAGGCGGCTTCAAGCAGAAAGATAAATGTTGGGCGAAATGATCTGTTTCTTGCTTACTTTTTGGAAATTTATGTCTGGCAACGAAGATAAAATGAAGAAATTTGGCAAAATAATAGAATTTGTATCGATAAAAACGAATAATATATCCGTTTTATGCCTAAATAACAATCCTTTGATTGATTCATGACACCTTAAGACTATATACTATACTGAAGAACAATTTTTTAAATCTAATTTTTTTTTAATAGTTCTAAGTAAACATTTCTTTATTGTAAGTAAATATTTACTAACAAGTAATATATTATATTCTATAGTAATATATATTTATATTTATATTTATATTTATATTTATATTTATATTTAATTAATATTTATTAGTAAAGAAACGTTTACGTGGAACTATTTAAGAAAAAAATTATTTAGATTTAGAGAACGATCTTAAATATAAGGATTGATTATGAATACCGACCTGTATATCTGATTTCAACTTTTAAAATTTTCCAAAGATCACGGTAGTGTCGAAGATACATCTATTATTTCCCCAAGGAATTTTGCGAAGTTAGATCTCATAAGAAAGAGAGCGTCGATTTAAAGTTGTGAATTTTAAGGAATACAAATAGTGTGGTTTTTAAACTTCTGAGGCCAAATATGATGACAAATTATCACACAGACACAATTTTTTTCGAGTTAAATTTTTATTGAACAAATTATAATATTAATATTGTTAAATTTATTTGACAATTGGCCAATAGAAGTCAAAAATTGTCGCAAGGAGAGATTTATAATTAGGTTCTTCTCCAACTATATGTATATATATATTTGCATTAAAAGGTAGGGGAAGCTCGGGCAGCGCGGACGTGTTAAAATTAAGAAGAAAAAAATGACACAATTAAAATTAAAATCAGAAACCATTTTTATTCTCATAAATCTCTTAAAGGACTTAACTTTGAATCAAAATAAAACAACATTTTAAAATTTAAACATTATCATACATAATATCGTTTTAGTTAAAACATAAAAAAAGAGAAATCATCCTTTATCCGACCCTTCTGGGCAAAGCGAATGGATCAGTCGAACAATGCAAATGAAATTTAGAAAATTAGAATCAATCTTGACAATCGTCACAAAAGTAGTTATCAAATCCTTTATATGTAGTGCAGCCTTCATGGGCCCATTTGGTGCAATGATTGCACTGGATCAGTCATAAACAAACCATCATACTGCATTGTGGCAAAAAATAAACAAAAATGAGATGTAAACAAATACGTGCTTTTCGTACACTCGAAAGATCATTTGTTCCTCTGTATTCCCAATATTTTTATTGTAATCATATACCGAGTAAAGAAGCTGAATCATCCACTTTATCTTCACCTGCTTTGTTCAAAGGATCTACCCTGGCGCGAATTTGGAAAGGTTAGAATAAGTTGAAGCATCAAGTGAAATATTTTAATCTCGAATACACGTTTAAAGACACAGAATTTTTATAAAAAATCATTCACACTGATTAAGAATTATAGATAATAATTAAGTTACGTACCTAAGAAAAAAAATCATAAGAAAACACTCACTTTTCTATACGTCTCTATTAAACACAAACGAATGAAATCATATGTCGTTTCGTATTTTCATAGCGTTTCTGGTCGGTCATTCCTTCAACTGCTAGAGACTCATAACGTAATGTCAGATAAATAAGCAAAAATAAAAGGTGTTCGCTTTACCCAGGGCGTCCATTTTGCCCGGATTTTCTCTACGTACTCCATATAATACGCGTATATGCAAAATTCGTAAGTTTGCGTCGCAAGAATCCGGTAATTCGCTTGACTGATTCTCGCAGGGAATTATTCAATCTCAGTTCGGTGCGACGGCGCCGATGTGATGCGAGGCAGTCGTGACGTTAATTCTATGACGCTCATCTCGGCGGGATTAACACGCGTATGTAAATCGAGACGTCGTATTTTACATTTTCGAGTTAATATTTTAAGTTTTACTCGGGACGAATATAAAAGCCAAGAATCCCGTCCGCCCCTTCGGTAAAACTGCTAAAAGTATGACCATTTAATTCAATTATAACGCGACTGCTACGGACGTCAGACCCTACGTTTATTACTTTTTATCCCGAGGCAGCAGATTTATATGGAATTCGCCATACTTCCGTGGCAAGTAACAAGATTCATTTGCGACATTTCTTTTATTGCGCTCGCGTTAATTATACTAAAAATCTCGAGTGCAATCTTCCTTTCTCTCTCACGGGGACAACGTTATAGGCAGCGATTTATTATGTTGATCTGCCACGGGAAAATTCACTTCCCATGCTATATTTTGATTATTATTCAGTATTTTCCTCTTTTATCTTTTATTATAATCTGTTGTTAATTTAAGCATAGCAACGGTATTTTTTTATTACTTTCATGTGTTAGATACCGCGGTGGAAAATGAGAAACGCTAATGGACGGCTATTTTTGTTGATGAATAATAAAATTATATAAATAGGACGTCAATCTATGTAAATCTCGACATGAATTATAGATCGCCTAAAGTGAAATTTAATTGTCATCTAGAAATTGTTTAAAACTTAAATATATTCAACGTTTATACGAAAAGAGAGTATCTAGTTGAAGTACGTGTCCTGATAGTTTCACAGAAAATGCGGTTATAGGCGTACCTTCGTGAGGGCTTCTTGAAATCTTGAGTTCTTGCAAAACTTCTCGCCGCGTTTCCGCCCTGTAATGCAATTCCGCGCATTCCGCGTTTTTGCATAAGAGGAAATGTACGTAACAAAAATCTTGGCGTACACTCTCACGATAACATATTATTACAATTTTTCGCCGCGGTTCACCGTAGAGTCTGCCAAAGCAAAGAATTATTTGGAACACACGAGTGACTTCTTGCATCGATCGAGAAACGAGAAGCTGCGGAATTTCACATTTCATTATTCATATTTTCCTTAATTCATCAAGTGCAGATTTCTGAAAATTTCACTTATAAGTTCTCGGATGTTTCGAAGCGCGTCTCGAAAGTAATTTGAGCTTTCAGCCGGCTTTTGGAGACTATCGTTGACGGGACCGTACGAATCGAGCTAACGACACGTAAAATTATCAATCTGGCAGCGGCGGCAGATAGCTGTCGACGGCGATTTTGATGGAGTTCCCGATTAACAAGTTGCCGCTACGCATCGATGCGATCGCGATGTAAAATATTCGATGCTCGCTTCGATCATTATTTTTTCACGATACGCGCCTATATGTACGCGATCGTATTCCGACTGGTGTACGGGAATAAAATAAAAGTGCGCCGCACTGTCGCTTTCGCGTTTTAAATTACAACGATTTATTAAATTATTCAATATAATACATTCCAACGCGAAACGGCATGCGGCCGAGCGAAGAGAATTTAACGTGAGCTGTATTACGCGACAGTCGTGCTTTTACAACTGCGTAATTTAGCATTCACAACATTTATCGTCCAGCAATTTATTTTCGCGCAAGGATTGAAAATTTTGCATTCTTAATACCTTTTTTGTAATCAATATCAGTGATCAGGAAAAATACGAAAAATATATTGGGTGAATTATAAGTTTGTTCAGTAGATAATGTTAAATACTTTTAATCACTTGAAACGTCATATATATTTTAAAAAGTGATTTCAGTGCACAACAGTTAGCAACAGTTGGCAGTTTTGGCAACAGTTTGAAAATGGAAGAGAATAACGTGTTTTTTCGTAACTTTTTTTGCTTTCGTAAAAGCAAGAATGCAACGCAAGCTCAAAAAAAGATATATGCCCTGAACGGACAGGATGTCGTAACCGAATGGCATGTACCAGAAGTTGGTTTGTCAAATTTTGTTTAGGAAAAGTGGATCCCGAGGATGCCCCATGTTCTGGTCGGTCAATTGATATCGACTCTATAAACGAGGAATAATGAAGCTTGTTGATAGATAGTTGTCGTCAAACAAAATGATGTATATTTAACTGATTAAAAATATTTGTAAATAATAATAACATTTTATGTTATTTTATTTTAGAAAAACCGAACGAACTCATAGTTCCACGTAATAAATTATAAACGACGGCTGTGACATGGAAGAGATTTTTGCGTTGTAATTAAAATAAAACTAAATGCGATGAAAATTATGACAGTCTCTTCGTGACTGTCTGCGCATTGTAGCGACGTTTATTACATGACATAAACGTCCAAGTTGGTACTCCCGCGAAGATGATCTCGCAAAGAATTTCAGTGGCGCCGACATGAGCCACGTCGTTTACCGTAATACGGGCCGTAGGAAACAATTATCCCAGTAAGATAACGCGTAGACTGCCATGGAAATTTGCCAAATGCGATATGGAACAGCCTGGCTGGGTGAGAAGCTGATGTCAGGACGATCAGCAACTTCCGGTAGCAGCCGAAGGCTATCGTATGACGACACAAACTGTCCTTCCCTCTTTCTCTGTCTACTGTGTCTCTTTCCCTTTTGTAATGCACGCAGACGCGTGTACAAGGATTATCCTCGCTGCTCGCGGTTTCATTAGCCCGTATATTATGAGGAAAGTTTCGTCTTCGGTCGGCGGCCCTCTGTCATTTGTCTTTCCTCGAATTAACGTCACGCGGGTGAATTGGCCGTGATGTAGCGCTGTAATCGCGCCATTATCCTTCCTCTGATTCGTGCATGAGATAAAGACGCACGAGAGCACGATATTTGCACGATCCACGGCATTACAGCTGGATCCGGTCACGAATGCGCTAACACCGTTTCCGTCGCGATTCGTATGTTGCATTACGCGCATATGTGAATTTACATTTCAGCGAGTAAACTACCCTCCTCTCTCTCTCTCTCTCGCTCTCTCTTTTATATTAATCTGTCATGTCTGTACTGTGTGTTTTCCATGATACGCGGACGAGCACGATGCAATTTTTCTTCACGCTTGCGTAACTCGTGTCGAGCACCCATCGAGTGTCCATATTCTTCCAAGTCGACGAGCAAGCAGACTTTCATTGCGCAAGAAAACATCGCCGCTAAAAGGAGGAACACGGGTAAATGGTAGACGGGGAGCCAGGATGCGCTAGAAAAGAAAGCGAGGGTAAAATTTATACGGGAGATAATATATCGGGACGGTACTTTGCGGGACGTTCTGCAACTACGCAGAGAAGAAGAGAAGGAAAGAAAGAAAGGCGTGAGTGGCTTATTTTTGGGATAAGAGGACGCTCCTATCTCGCGGGGCTAAAGAATGTCTTGCTTTTGATTTATACTCTCTTCTAAAAGTTGCGATGCACAAACATTGCCTGGCACAAGCCGGATTGTTCTCGCACCTTCCGCCAAGCACGCTCCTACAAGGATACTTTCTGGTATGGCCCAAAGATACAAAACCAACGTGGCATCCTGCTTACAATTTATGTAGGAGTTCTCTCATCCGTACTATATCCGTCAAGAATACCTTTGCAACGGAAAATATATAATTGCCTGCAAGGCTTTTCGCTAAATATGATTAACGTTGGAGAATTGTTGTGCGCGTGTGTGAGAATTAACATTAATTATTAATATTACGCAATAATTATGTACTACACCTGAAGCGGAAAATTAATTTGGACTGAAAAATTCAACAACGACTGTAATACCCCCTCCCAGATTAAATTAAAAAATGCTTATATGAAAATAATGAAACTCTCTTTTGAGAAGGATGAATATTATTAACTAATTTTTTATTCGTTTCACGAGAAAATGTTACCATATTTCAAAATTTTCCGCATAAATCATTGAAACTGTTGGTTCTTTTTTTTATCATTAATGTTCCTCTTGCTGTTTATTCACTCGGCAACGATCGATCCATGAGTTGGCGCAAACTCATCGCAAACATCTCGATATCCACATGTCACTGGGAAAATGTCTTCTATCATTTTGCGAAAACAATTCGATATCATATAGCTCTCATTATCTCTAAGAGTCTTCTTATCGACATTGAACATACCGCTTTCTTAACTTTCTGGCTAATGTATCGAAAACTTTTTCCCATATCATATCATTCAATAGCAAAATTAATGGATCGGTCGGTATTGACGCACCAGCAACACAAGAATAGATTGAGAGATACGAGAGTAGAGAAGCAAAAGAGCGTGTACGAACTATAATTTTTACCAACTAATTTCTCCAACTGGCGTGCAGAGAATCAAGCTTAATTAGTACTTGCGAAAGTTAACGTCGCGAGAGCAACATTAAATGAGTGACAGCCGCCGTGTGCACGATAAATGATGAATATAACGTCGACATATCATGCTAATTATCCGATAAACGGTACAAATGATTATTTAGAACATGTCAAGCTTAACATCCACTCAAAACTTCGCTGCTGCCTGCTTGTTTCCATTAAATGATAAACTGATTAATTGCGTGTAAGCCGAATGCGACAATAATGTACACTGAGAAAAATTTCTATCGAAAATGGCCGAACTAGACGATTCCGATTATATCAATCAGAATTCTGCTTATCTCAATTAGAATTTAGTAAATTCAATCAGAGAATTCTGATCCATTTTCAACTCCAATTAAACTAGACATTTTTTCAGTGTAAAGTAACATATTTTTTCACTTTAATTAAACATTTTTTCAGTAATGTTAGAATTTGTTACTCAAATGAATATTTCATATTATTTTTTTACATTAATTCTTTTATATTAATTTTTAAATCCCTTAATGCATTTTAGTTGTTTTATTTTATAATCAACCTTACACTGAAGAAATTGATTGGATTCACAATATGTATAATAACTAGCAGTGCTTGGTAAAATAAAATAACTGATACGACTATTTGAAATAAAAAATATAAAATAAGTTTTAGAAATTTATTTAAAATTGTAGGAGTAGGTAAAGAAACTGATATAACTTATTTGAAATAAAAAATATAAAATAGGGGTTCCAAGAACTTATTTAAAATATTAAATAAGATATAAGACCCGAAAATGCATTTATTTATTTAAAATATAGAATAACTTTTATTTAAAATATAAAAATAAACTTGTATTTTATTTTAAATAAATTTTCGAAGACGATTTCTTATTTTAAATAAGAAATTAATTTAAACTTATTAACTTAAACTATAAAATAAGAAATATGTACTTTAAATAAACGTTTCAAATAGTAAAATATAAAATATTTTAATGATTTTGTTTATTTGAATATATGAATATACATTTATAAGTATAACGCTTCACGTTTTTTTTATAATTATATATATATAAAATCTATAATTAATATTTAATAGTATTAATCTTTCGCGAACCACAGGTGGAAAATTGAAACATAGATCATATGTGGGTACATTTTGTATCCCACACACATGCTACTTCATCATATAATATACTATAATTTAATTAATAATTAATATAATTTAATTAATAATTGTCACTTTTATTGACCACTTTTACGGATCAGTAATATAACTGATTTATTTAAAATAAAAAATAGATCCCAGAAAATTATTTAAAATATAAAATTGACAAAAAACTGATATAACTTATTTAAAATAACTTATTTAAAATAAAAAATATAAAATAAGTTTCAAACACTTATTTAAAATATTAAATAAAAAATAAGTCAGAAGAAATTATTTAAAATATAAATAAATACTAAATAACATTTTAATTTTTTCTTTATTTAAAATATATATTTTAAATAAATTTATTTGAAATAAGACCGAGCCCTGATAACTAGACTGTTTAAACCTATTAATTTTAGTTAAAGTAACCAGACAAATTTGGTTGTATATATTCCGATTAAGAGAGTCATTTAGTTGCTGAAAATAATAAAAATAATAAATTTTAAAAATAATAAAATTTTTAGTTAAAATACTAAATTATTTTATGATAATCAAAATTTCTGCTTAATTCTCCATCAATATTCTTTTAACGATAAATGTAATGTTAATCCAATATTATGCTTTTATTTTCTTCTAATCGTAATAATCAGATGTTTGAGTATTATTGTTACGCACTAATCAAATTCTAACTGGTAAATATCATACCTAAGTGCTTTGATTGCAAACTGAAACATTTGATTATAATAACCAGAATTCTGTTTATTTCCATCAAAATTTGCTTAATCAAACATATCTTGTTAATTGAATGATTGTTTTTTCCATGTAGCATTGCGTTATTATTATTACACACCTGTTTTGATCCATTTATTGTAGAATATGTATACGTGATGTGGATATGATGACAATAATTGATCGAGGAAATTGAGATATGTGCTTGATCAGCAATTTTGTGTTACAAAAATACATACGAGAACGAAATACCTATTGGTTGTAAAGAAAGCAATGACGGCCCCGTTAAACGCGTATTGTATCTGAAGATTTATATCGAAATACTCAAGAGGGAGTTTCTCTCGTTTCTCTCGAACGGACTTCTCGCGCGCCGAGATTTGTCACCCGGAAGAATTTTAATAGATTTTGGTAAAAGATAGCTCCGAGCATTCGCCTAGTCGTGCTTCTGACACAGGAATTCATGGCGCGGGAATTTGTCAGGCGGCAGAAAACGTACGCGCGCGGGTGTTAAGCCAGATCGGATATTGCGCTATAGTATAGTTATCGACGCGGTGACAAAAAGGCACCATGCCGGTTGGCAGAGCAAATGAGCTCTTTTTTTGAATTGGCCATCGACGATGGCCCTCCGACAGCGAGGATTACACAGACGATTCTCACACGAGGGAAGAACAAAGAGCGCGCATGAACGAGGAAAGATCCGCTACTCGTCCGTCCGCGCGCGGCTGTCGTTCTTACGCTGAGCTGAGAATTTTCAGGCGTCAGGTTTTCCGGAAAATTTATGGCGAGGTCACAGCTTGGATCGCCATGAACAGTACTCACCCTTCTTTATCCGGACTTGTTATCGTTCTGAACCTTTTGCCCTTCGCAGGTGTTACGCGTATACGCGAGCGAACATGAAACACGTTTCATCCCCAGGAGATGTCAATAAGTCTGTTCGTGTTGCTTGAAATCCCCTAAAATTTTTGCATTTAAATGGAGATGAATGCTTTCCATTTGATCGTCACAAGTATCGTTCTTTGTTACTCATGGAATGCAAAAAAAAATAAAACGACGTTTGTGTCGACTTGTGTCATTAAATGGAAAGCATCTTACATTTCAAAGAATATCGGTGTGAATTAAAAATTTATGTGTTAAATCCACATCATATTGGTGTTAATATTAACAATACAGTAAGAATTATGTAGACACCATGATTTTTTAGAGTGTATATATTCGAACGTTGAAGAGAGAGAAAGTAAAAATATTAAATGTAAAACATACCAGTAACGTGAACAAATCTATATAAAATCTGACGGATAACGATGTTGTCTGTTTTCACGATATACTTATCGCCAAAAATATAATTTGACCACAGCGCGAATCGAGATTCTCCGCGATTTGCAGCGTTCGAGATAAGATGACGAAGGAGGAACGCGGAAGCACCGAGTAGATTCAATGAAGAACGCGCCGAGATCTTTATACCGGGGAGAGAAAGGGGTGAAGCGAGATGGCCGGCGATCCAGTTACCAATTTATTGGACCATAAATTATCCTTAACAGACGTCGATAGCCCGTGGAAGTTCGTATCTTCCGTTTTTAGAGCCACAGGCGGCAGTCGCGCGATCATCCAATTTCACGGTGGATATCATTTCTTGCATATCCCTGAGAAGACACATTTTGCAATTATGATATGTGTATGGTGCACACGTCAGGAAACGTAAAGCTTCCGGGGAGATTTATCGACCGCAATTTTTGACGCTTCCCGCAAATATCGGGATCGCTTTTCTGTTAGCTGACGTTTCACGAATACAAGATATCGGCAGCGACGACGACGACGACGACATCCTCGTTTTCTCTCTTAATTCGCTTTTCCATTCAAACAGGAATTCAATCGCTGGCTTCGCTCGTCGCGAGGCATTTACTATCGAAATTCAGCAGTTAGTAAATTTTTAATTTACGACTTGATTATCAAGTTAGAGAAGTAGATATTGCGACGAGAGAGAAGTAACAGATGGGAGTGCAATAAGTTGTCTATATAGTATAGACGCGCATGTTTACGCGTCTTGGACGACGTCGGAGCGCGCGGTGCATGGAAATAATTACGATTCCGACGCTTCGAGCGTTGCTGCATCGTGATAAAGAGAACGGATTAGAGAGACGAACAGTAGGAACTGGAAGTAAAGAGATATAGAGAGAACGAAACCGGGTGCGACGGCAGAAAAGAGGAGATAACGGGCGACAAGGAGACGTAGATCCAATTTGATGACTGGATACACATCGCTGAATGCGCGTCTAGCTAAAGTAATTATTAACGCCAATTGCATCGTAATTAAACATCGTTGCACTTTCGTTGTACCCCAGGGTGTCCGGAGGCATTATTCGCTGGATTTTCTTATTCGCGCGAATCGTAACGATTTTTCTCTCTCTCTCTCTTTCTCTTTCATTTCTTTCTTTTTTTTTGCTGACACACCCGGCATTGATACCCAAATAAAATCGCTACACGTACGCTCGCGATAAAAAGAAGGTGACAGACTAAAAAAAAAAAAAAACGAAAGAAAATTCTGCTTTATGCTAATCGAAATGTATAATTAATGTCGCGTCATGCCGCTCGTGTAATATTGTACGACCAGGTGTTCGTTAGCAGCGGCTTATCGCCAATCGGTGCATAAAGGCGTTTTACGATCGCAACAACACTGCGCGTTCGCTCAAAACGCCATCACGGCGCATAATGCATAATTCCCGAGTATATCATCAACCACGGCGTTTACCATTTCTTTAAAGGGCGACACGACGCGACATTATAAGGAGGCGAACTCGAGGCTGCGCTCTTTCATTCCACCGATCTCTCGCGCATCGCGCGCTCATTACGCCCTGCAGCTAGACGGTCCATTAATGCTGTGAGCAGATACCAGGGGCGCGCTTTAATTGTCCGTTATAACTCAGGCGAACATAACTTTTCCCGTAGGGATGTCAAGGAGAAGGGCGGAGGCCAGCGGTAGCAGATAGGGAGAGGGCCGGGGAGATCGGGGATCGCTGCTGCTCACGGTGAGCAACGGGGCGAAGAACAGGAGGAGGGGGAGGGGGAGGGGGCGAACGGAGACAAGGACGAGAGGCGAGAGCCATGGAGAACGGAGGAGGCGAACTCGAGAGGTAGCATTTTAAGTTCGCGAGGGTGTTAGTGAAAAGGCGACATTAAAACGTCAGGCCACGTCTTGTATGCATCCCAGGGGCCGCGGATGAGGCATCGTCAAAAAAGGTGGGGCGGTGCCCCTAAATCAGTGTAATCGGTGACCTGCCTGGGGAGTACATTAGAATAATTTACGACGTCCCACAGCAAGACGTAAAAAGACATCGTGTAACGCTTTTCGTTCCGCTTCTCGTTTCTCTACGTCGCCCGTTCTATCTCTCTTCTCTCGCTGTCTCCGTTCCTACCCCCCCGGTTTCTCTCTTCCGGAGTTCTCCCCTCTTCCCCTTTGTCTTTCAATGTGCAGAACATAATCAATGATGCTGGAATTAATTAAAGTGTAATTAACTTGGCGGTAAAGTCATTTTCATTCGTACTCCTCGTTTCCTCATATATATATCTACAAAATACCGAAATATTCCGGCTGTTTCAGATACGACTCGAGAGTGCCCGGTAGTTAATATGTTACCTGCGTGCATACAGAGAGATATTTACTGCACATCTGTTCCGGAACAATGATACACCGGCGCATCTACGGAGCTGCCGCGGTTCACCGCGAGCACAGAGGTTTCGGATAGCTTATCCGACCACTGCGAAATTTCGCGGTTAAGTTCGAAAGGCGGCGCGGGGGAATGCTTCTGACACCCGAGTTTCATACGTTTTCCTCTTAAGTCCTATAACCGTGTGGCGAAGTCGACCCAAGTAGATCAAGCCCTGGACAAGGGTCAACTAGAACTCGAGAAAATAACTCCTTACGTCCCGTGCAGACTTCGATATGAGAGTGAAGGTTCCTGGCGGTCGCGGCCGTTGAGGTTCGCTGCGGTATCTCGGCCAACTTTGCAGGCTAACTACATTATTGGGCGCAACTCGGATAATAACAAATTGGATTAGGGTCGGGGGTGAATTAAATTTTGTCAAACGCGGGGCGGAACGACGACGTCGCGGCGGGAGTCGTCGAGTTCAAGTTATCACCCTCGTTGAAGTTATATATCGATTTCTCCCCTTACTCCTATCTTTATTCTGTTATATTCATTGTCGTTGCGTTGAAATGCGAGACATCGGGTGATGAGAGTAGATCCGCTTGGATTCCATTCCGTCTATCGATGTACGTCGTACGGTATATCTATATATGCATACGAATCCGTAGGGGCAAGCACATTCTTTCGAATGTAGGCGAAGGGATTAGGCAACGAGTGTACCCACGGGGAATTTTATCCAAGACTATTTGCGGCATGGTACAAGGGAAAAGTCGAGCAACTTCCGCTCACGTGGCAGCTTTGTATGTTCTCTCGAACGGGACGCGTGCCTTACACCGGATAGTCTGTCCCTAAGGACGCTTACTTAACGGTTAACTCCTCTCGGCTCTAGCTAGGCTCGTATTGTATAGCTGCGACTCGTAAATATTTCCCCGCGTGTATTAGTCGTGGTATATGTTTCCCGACTGGTTAACCGATAACGTTTCGTCCCCTGGAGGGATTGAAAATCGAAATTTTATCTCCGGGATCGATACGACATGCAATAATTTCTAGAATTAATGAAGAAAAGACCTACAAAATATCAAATATGTATTACAAATTGTAACTACATTTCCGTAAGAGCCCATCTAGAGTGCTTTTCATTTGGCTTTTACAATATTCGCGTTATATGTCCTTGTTTAACACTAACTAAACAACAAGGATGAAAATAAATTTCTACACTCTAAAAAATAGTTATGTAAATTTAATATCATGCGGTGTTTATATGATTTTCATTGTGTTGATATTTATATTAACACCAGTATGATGTGAATTTAACACTATAGGTTTTAATTCCACACCATGTTGATGTTAAATTAATATATCAACATAATGAGAATTATATAAATACTGGGTGTTAAATCTACACTACAATGAAAAAAAATTCGCTGAATTTTAAATATTTGTTTCAATATAGTACAACGAAATATTTACTCAAAATAAAATGCTACGAATGATTAATGTGAATTATTTAAGCATTAAAATCTTCGATCGGTATAACCATTTCTAGTTCGTATTGATTGTGATTTTCACATGTACTAAATGTCTAAAATATGATTCTTATTGTTTAAAATGTTATGCTTAAATCAAATAAATATATATTTACATTTAGTAAATATTTCATTAGTGTTATTGAAAGTGTTATCGACACTATTATTGAAACAAATATTTATTAAAATTTAATAAATTTTTTTCATTGTAGAAGTGTTAAATCCAATTGGTTAACATCAATATTTTTTAGAGCACAAGAGCATTGCAAATGTCAAGTTGAACATAGTCTTATAAAGTCCTATAAAACTTTATTCTCGTTAGTCTAATGCGAATTGTAATTGATATATGTCTTCTTGAAAAATACCGTTTCTTTCATTAGTTGCTGGTTATTGCGATAAATATTATCTCAGTGACCGAATGATGATATCCACACGGAATATGGGAGATCCAGGTTTAAATCTCAGCTGAGGCAATATTTTTGCTGACGCAATGAACTAAATTATTTACAGTTCTTAAGATGCTTAGATTAACATCAAATTATTAATATCCTTCCAAGATGCTTATTAGCATCATGAATTATTAAATTACTTATCAATTTAATATGTTATATTGCTATTCTAATTCAGTTTATGGTTGTGCGTTTTAAGACCGAAAAAGATTTTGGTGTGCGGTTTGCAGAATTGGAGATATATATATATATATATATATATATATATATATATATATATATATACTACTAACTAA
>NW_012130069.1:1431639-1437812 GCF_000143395.1 Atta cephalotes | reverse complement strand
ACACACACACACACACACACACACACACACACACACACACACACACACACACACACACACACACACACACACACACACACACTGCTGTAACAAAACTAAAATGTTGAAATAAAAAGCCTTTTTTTGCACAAACAACAAAAGCATCTTTCATTAATCGCGCGAATCAACCTACTGAAATAAATATTGAACGATAATGACGCTACCGTCAAGGGCTGGAGACAGCGCCGGACTAAATCGTTATAACGCCAAATTTATGCAAATTGGGTTTAGCAAGTTTAATACACCTTGGACGGAGTTTACCTTGCAAAGTCCTCAAGGAAGAACGTCTTTTCCACTTTACTTGTCAATTGATCGACAGGCTGGAGCTATCGATTTTGAAGTAACCGAGGAATAACGCAATATAGAGATAGAACTGAATTACAATTTACCCAATTTAATCCACGTTGCGCATATATTATATACATATCACATTTCGAATTAACAAATAACATACAAATAATTTAACTACAAAACTCGATTCGACGTATATCGAAACTCGAATTATGAGGTATCAATGGGCTACGTGCTTTAATCGCCATCGTCAGAATTCTAATGAATTATCAAGCAAATGATATTTGCAGAAAAATATTATGCAAATACATAGCCACCCTCAATGCATGTTAAATTCGGTTAAACAAATTTAACATTTACACGTTTTGACGGGTTTACGCGTGCTTGGCCACGGAACGTGGAGCACAATGTATTTTGTGAGGATGAAGAGCAATGACCGCATCTCGAAAACGCGAGATAATATTTAACAATGATCGGCTCGGGTGAGAAGCTGATTATATTTCATAACTAACCACCGCACGTTAAAACTGTATTGCGGTAATTTCGCGATTTGATTCAAATATGTCGCGATGCATTTGGATTATAAAATCGGAGGATATATAGATTGTATAAAAAAATATGTATAGCTTGTAATTTATATATAAAATTTGCGGACCTTAATAGGATCGTAGAAATTCATCGAACAGCAACACTCGCCACAATATCGAAAGATTCTCACGCCAGTGCATGGACCGCGGCCACGGCAATATGGCCGATACTTTAGAAAATAGAAGCGGTAAAGGGCGTTCGTGGCCATTCGCGGAGTTTGGATCGTGATTGATGACTGCTCCAACGAGCGATAGCCAAGTGTTTTCGAGCGTGGAGGTGTCGAGCTAGCTCATTCACCACGCATCGTTCCCCGATCCCGGTAACGCGATGTACGTCACGTATCCGTCCTCCGTCTCGGGGAACATGGAGTTTCGCGTCAATACTGTTTCATCTAGAATGCACGTCGAGCGGGCGTCTTGTCAACGATATCGAATCTGCTATCGAAACACTCGCAACGTATACGTAATTAAAAGAAATTAACGTAATAAAGGCGCAGAGAGCAGCGATAAAATAATGTCAGAATCGATTACAATTTATTTGGATATATTTGTCTGATAAGATACTAAAATATATATTTTATGCAGAATTGTATCCATATTATCGGCCGGCATGCATTAACACGATGAACTCTCGTAATTCGCTGACCCTTCACGATTATCGGTTGTGTTTTTCGCCGTTCGTACCACAATTTAAGCTTGATAACCGCATTAGTTGTGATATGCGGACGAACGCAAATTATCAAGCAGGAACGCCCAGGACGCTAACGTTCATTCGCTGAGCGAGAGGGATTTCGTTATAAGGGAATGCAATAGCGATTAAATACTTCCGTTATCTCGCTGAGCGATATCCTATTAAAATCCATTCGATCGTCAGTAGAACGATCGGGGCTCTGCTCGTATAATTTTATTAACCCCGTTATGAGCATCAAACGAATCATGGGATTAATAGGATTTTGCCTGTCACAGAACAACGAATCCTATTCTCTCAGTAGAACATTGGTGGGCGATCGAGAGTATCCATATAGGACAATGAGTCATGTGATCGATCTTTTCTCTTTCATTTGTAACATGCTTATACGCGTTAAAAAAAAAGACGAAATTAACAAAGTTATTAAATTACTCAATGTCTATAGCAGATTGTCTCCATGATAATCTCCTATATAATTAATTTTTAATAGTATTTTTTACAGAAAGAACAATTTTGCTGAAATATCTAAAAATTTAGTTAGATCTGTATAGATCTGAAAATTATTTTATTGAACCGTCGAAATAGTTACATAAAACATTCAAATTGATTTCTGATATGAATTCAGAATATCAAATGGTGTTGCTCGTCATGCTTGAGATTCCTATATAATTATATTAAAAATTTAGCTATATGTGTATGTTACAGGCAAAGTCCGTAAGTAAGCAGTGTTCGACATTGCCTGAGTTGCGTAACTGTAATGTCAGTATTGAACAATATCGACACTGCTCATTTAAGGGCATTTACAAACTTTGTCCGTAACGTATAGATTTGAAAATATTTTTGTTGAATCCAAAATAATTACGCAGGAATCTCAAGCATAATGAGCGATGTTGCCAAACGTTTTGATATTCTAGCAATTAATTTGAGTATCCTATAAATTATTTTGTTAGCTTAACAAAATTATTTTCAGATCTGTATCTAGCTAAATTTTTAGATATTTTAATAAAACTGTGTAGCATATATACATGGTTTTGCTAAAAATTTAGCTAGTTATTTACTCTTTTACAATACAAAATACGCTTGTAATTAATTATCTCTTAATTATATTTCAAGTTTAAAATTAATAATATATAATATAGACAAAACACAATACGTAAATATGTATAATGTATAAATGTACACGAAAAAAATGATTTTGTCAAAGTATTAAAAATTTACATACAGATCTGTAAATAATTTTGCTGAACTATCAAAATTATTATGTAGAACATTCAAATTAAATTGTTAAAAATGTCAAAACTTTTTACAGCATTGCTCATCACGCTTGAGATTTCTACGTAATTATTTTGATAGTTCAACAAAATTATTTTCAGATGAAAATTATTTTCTATATGTAGCTAAATTATTGCTTCTTCAGCAAAACCGTTTTTTCTGTGTATATTTATATATTTACTGTGTTCTTCATATGTTATTATGTAATATTAATTTTAAACTTGAAATATAATTAAGAGATAGTTACAAGCGTGCAAACGCGTTTTGTATTATACAAAGTAATTCCATTGTTGCATTACACATATCTTTCGTGCTTGTTGAGCGGTTTCATGAATTCAATTGTTTAATTCGTACTCGTCGTGCGAGCGCATTATACGCGAGAATATTACGCTCCAGAAATCTCAAGTATTGAACAATGGAGAGACTCGATGGAGGGAACTGAACACACGAAGATATCAAGTTTTCTACGACTCATTCCTCTCTCTCTCTCTCTCTCTTTCTTTCCTCCTCTCTCTCCCTCCGTAACCGTGGCATTATCAGAAAGATGAAATTCTAGATATAATGTGTCACGTCAAGTCAAGTCATCATACGCATTTCGAACCGTGAAATTGCTATTTATTCTTGGTGCACGAGGTATGGCGTGAAGAGAGGGAGAAAAGCGGCGAACGAAAGGCAAGAGAGAAAGGCAAGAGCGAAAAATAGAGAAGACTGGCAGGCTCGACGTAACCATTTGGCCACCTCGAATCCATTACGGACAAAACTACCAAGTTATCACTGCGCTAGTTGCCAAGACGTGCCTAGACGACTATGTACAAATGCAAACGAATGCAAGAGTGTTTCTGGTTTAACAATGCCTCCTCCCTCTCTTTATCTCTCTTTCTCTCGTTCGCGAAGAGGTACGCGAATTTTGTGATCGTCGGGACGGAAGATTCTCGAGCGTAACCAAAGACATTCTCGCGCTTGAAATTCGAAGGTGACTGTTTTCGATGTTAACTTCATTCCTATTGAAGATTCGATCACCCGTGAAAATTGAATAGCTCGAGAACAAGGCAGATTGAAAAATGTCAAATGTAAAGGGAGAGGCGCGGCGCAAAGACAAGCGGATGTAATAAGTCGACATGAAACGAAGAGACGGCGGAAAACCCTGTGGGATTTCGCTAACAGTTAATTCAGCTCGAGTAATAGATTTCCCAGCGTCGTCCTGGAATATCGTAGATAAC
Source organism: Atta cephalotes (assembly GCF_000143395.1). Classification (NCBI taxonomy): domain Eukaryota; kingdom Metazoa; phylum Arthropoda; class Insecta; order Hymenoptera; family Formicidae; genus Atta; species Atta cephalotes. The sequence goes on along the minus strand of NW_012130069.1, from coordinate 1,433,715 downwards.
AACTTGTTCGCTCTCGGTAAAATTAATTTACACCGCAGATCTGTCAATCGCAAGAGCGGTTAGCGTGACGTTGGAAAAATTAAATCCTGACTCTTGAGCTGCTTCATATATTACCGTCGAGAATAAATTCTGTCGATCTCTCTTTCGATTCTCGAAGCGATCGGATTCGTGAAGTCGTACGTTACGGATTTGCACAGGGAGATGTCGCGGCAGAAAAGTGGCCTGACGTGTGCAGGGCACGATCATGTCGTTTCGCTTCATTTGTTTTCATTCCCTTGCTAAGGCATAATGGATATCGCGGCGAAGTTGGCAAAGGGAATGGAGGCGTTCTGGCGTTTCAGTGAATTTAAATCTTTCGTGCGCGGGAGAGAAGTTCCTAGGGCGTGTCGAATGGTGGTTGTCTAGTCTCTGGAAGAAAACCCGCTTGGATGAGAGTAGCCGGGTAATAAAACGCTAAAAGCGTCTTACGCGGATCGAGAGAGGCGCGATATAGCGCTAGTTGACGCTAGCTTCTTAGCTCTTTATTTGATATTTATTCGCATGGAAGCTCCTAAAGATATCAGGTCCAGGCTTCCACGGGACGTTACGTCGCGCCATGACGAAATAAAGTGCAACGTAATCGCGGTGTATTATACAGGCTTGAGCCACGAAAAGTTTACTACGATTTCATCTTGGTTTTCTTGTCATACCGTTGTTATCTCTAGTTATTACTTGGAATTGCGAAAAAAACTGACTCTTTCCACTATTTTCCTCTCCATTCGACAGATCGATGTTTTCCAAGCTTTTTCAATTCACGACACTTTAAATAACAAGCTAAATTTATCGAGGTACATCATTAGGTGCACACGCTTCAGCGCTCAGCATAGATCTTTTATCAGATATCTACAGCTAACACAACATTCAGAAATAAAAAGTGAAGTTCCAAAGTTTTTATTTGTTTATTTTAACGCTTTAAAAGTGATTTTATTGCAATGACAATATCGCTTTAGTTAAAATGAGAGCAAATACATAACTCAAGGTAATTTTCATCATTTTTAAAACATTTTTACTTCGCGCCTTTTTCACTTTTTTTACTTATTTCTAAATTTTTCGCTTCTTTTTATCTTCTCTATAATTTTCACGGCACACTTGGAGACTGTTTGTGACACACCAGCAGTGTGCCGCGGCTGAAAAACTCTGCGATAGATAGAGACAATCCTAACTTTTATCAATCATTTTTTTACAGTTGAAAATATGTTAATTACATGTAATTCTCCTAAAGTGCATTTCTCGAAATTACAAGCGGGATAAAATATTGTCATTAACATTGTTTTGTTATTTAAATAAACAGCGATATTTCCATAGGTAAACTACGTTCGGTCAAAATTGATATCCATTTTTGCGCCAGTTAGGGAATAATGACGGCCGCTTTGGGATAATAAAAAAATACGCGTTCGCATATATCGGGCGATTTATGAATGTCCGGCGCACGAAATCACTGTTATAACTCTGCATGCCGGTCAGTTAATAATTCGCGCTAGCAATTTTTCGTAAATTCGCGAATAAGCGGAATATGCGCGACGGCACGTGATTGACGCAGCCGAAAGGGCCGTATTATGGGAACGGGGTCAGCTTTTTTGAATTTCCTATATCTCGTTACACTTGCTCGTAAATCCGCGACTGAATATAATGGCACGAGCTAAAATAGCGGCGTATTATTCGGTAACTACAGTGGAATGGTAGTCGGCAATGATCGGAACACGTAAAATAAAAATGCATCCGGCAACTTTTTCACGATTGGATTCTTCCCTTTCTTTCTTATAATTAACAATTTCTTTCTTAACTCAAATAGTCCATTATCTTAATATATTTAAATTTTATATTAGAGCCTTGAATTAAATTATATTATTAATCAATTTCTTGTTTATCAATTAGCTTTTATCTTTTTATTTGTTATATATATATATATATATATATATATATATATATATATATATTATATATTATGTGTTATATACTAAGTAGTAGTACTTAATTAAATTAATTAATTAGTCGTACGACCGACCTATTACTTTACTTTTAACTTTAAACCTACTT
>NW_012130069.1:1421403-1431619 GCF_000143395.1 Atta cephalotes | reverse complement strand
TTAAAATTTAATTAATTTAATTTAATTACTAATTTACTTTTGTTTTAGTTTACTTAACTTAAGTTATTTACTTTACTTTTACTTTTTTATATATATATATATATATATATATATATATATATATATATATTTTATATATCATGTGTTATATCAAAGTTGAGCTTATAATAATATTGCTGACGCCATATCTTTATTTAACACTATTCTCTAAAAATGAATCTTTATACTTTCTACATCTGGACTGAGAAAAATATTTGATTGAAAATGGACGGAAATCAATAATTATAATTATATCAATCTGCATTTCAATCTGCATAAATCATAACCTCTAAGAATAAAAATCAGTATATTATTACTGGAAAACAGTAAATATTTGTTGACAATTACATCAGTTACAAGTATAGTACTGAAGTCAGCAATAATACATTGATTCACTTTTAGAGAATACATTTACTTATTTTCATGTATGTCTTCAATTTCATTGCATTGCTAATCTGTATTTTTTGACACCTAAATAAAATTATTATTATAATAATTAGATGTACATAATATATACAACAAGAGCGATTGTAGGCCCCGCACGCGCGCATTATGTACAAATGTACGTGCAAGACTCGATGAGATTACGGGAAAGCAGATATTCGCTTACACCGACTTACTTTCGAATAGAACACGCGGTTTGTAATTCGAACGCTTCCGAGAGTGGTACGTGAGAGAGACGTTAGATACTTGTTATATCGTACGGGTTACCTGTACCCGACGCCGTCTGGGAGCCGTTGCCGTTTCTATTGAGCATTCTCGGGTGGAGTAGTAGCAGCCAGCTACAAAGTCCGTTTAGAACTTCGGGACTCCCCAAGTACTTCACCGATCCGCCCACAACCAGTTATAAATCGCGCGCATCCAGCTTCCTCGTTTCGGCGCGTCCGAATGCGGACTTTCGGCACGCGCACTAATTTATGTAGGCTCGCGATATCAACAGGGATGCTGGGGAGTCGATAAACTTCCGGTCATTACCCCTCCTTCTCCTCGTTTTCTCCTTTACCCCTTGCAAGTTTAGACTTAATCTGTCAGAATTTGAATTTAATTCGACACTACTCTCTCTAAATGCGCGGCTGACTCTCTAAATGCGGCCAAGAGAAATTGGAAACGATCGTTTAAACTCCGAGGCGTCGGTGCAACCACCTGGCAAATGCTCACAACGAGCTCGTTTATCGGCTCGCTTCTATTTGTCGGCTGATCAGGAACCGAGTACTACGATGGTACTCTCGTCATTATCACACCAGAGAGATACTATTGAATATTTTGGGAATAATTTATGTGCAATTTTGAAGATTGCACACTGAAAAAATGTCTGGTTGGATTAATTGGAATTTTGCAGGTTGAAAATGAACGATATCGAGAATGTTCTGGTTAAATCTTTTAAATTCTAATGAACTAGAATTCTGATTGATATGTCTAATCAGAATTGTCTGGTTCATTCATTTTAAACTAGACATTTTTTCAGTGCAAACACAGAAAATGTAAAAAGAATTTTTATCCGAATATCTTAGGAATAATTTATTCGTAGTTTTGAAGATTGCACACTGAAAAAATGTCTACTTGGATTAATTAAAATTTTGCAGATTGAAAATGAATCGGAATTTTCTGGTTAAATATATTAAATCTACTCTATATATATTAAATCTACTCTAATTGTGATAATCAGAATTGTCTGATCCGTCTACTTCCAACCAGACATTTTTCTGAGTGCAAAAAAAATGTAAAAAACACTTTTTCCCCGAGTAATTTAAATAAAAATATATTCAATCTTCAACGATTGAATACATCTTTATATTCTTTCGTCATCGCGATTGAAATAGGTGACGATCGTTAATGTTTCTATAATGGAGTTCCTATAATAATAGTTACGCCATACCGTCGTCATAATATACAGCCAAATTAATGTTGGTAATATCGATTTTGTAAGATGTAAATTGGCTACTACTGACACACGATACATATCATAACACATGATACAAGTGTTAATATCGCTATAAAATAAAAACGCGTCCTTCTTGGATAAAATCAAGGATGATATTAACAAAACAATTAAGAGTTTATCCTAAAGTACGTTTAAATGCGGAATATTGTATGTCAAATACGAAACATTTAAAACTTGCACTTGTTTTGATTATTATATATGGCGGATTTAGACAACCAATCAATAATCATTAGCTCGGTGGCAAAACTCTTTTTATTATAGGAACTCTAGATGTACCTATATCGGCACGACTCTCGTCCATCTGGGTATCATTAAGCCCAGTGGAATCGAGTTAGTGCGAATTATACACGCATAACGCTTTGCGACGGCTGTAATGACCTGTTTCCCGCTGCACCAGCATTATCGGAGCGAACGTTCGTCATCGTTTCCGCTATCCGTTAATCTTGAAATTCAACATAATATCAAGGATTAAACCATTTGAAAAAAGAAAAACTGTCATTAAGTTATTAGTCGCGAGATATTCTGTCTTATTCTGATCTCTCGCCTGTGTCGCTTCCGCGTGCATTATCGATCTAGATTCCAGAGGATTCCGCACAATCCTCACTATGGAATCCTGAACGGTTTACTAGATCTTCTCCTAATACGGCTACAGATCTAATTGGAGACAAGATAATTAATTATAAGCGGGGAAACTGTAATTTTGCAACAAAATGCATTTGCGCCAATGATATTAGAAATTATATTCAAAGAAATATTACAGCAAAAAACCATACAAAAATGTATATATATATAAATACATCGCTTGTTAAAAAAGTTCCATATGCAAACTTCACTTACAAAATTTTTATCAAATTCAACTCGTTGCTCGTAGAGAAAAATTCAACGGATGTTATCTTCCTTTATTGCCTTTTAATTTTTAACAATGAACGTACCGTAATTAAACATTATATTAAAATTCTGTGTAAGTAAAATCCGCTTAAAAAGAAAAAAATTCAATGCTTTTTTTATATTGATCGACGTTAATTTGCAAAGAGTCGTTTACCTCTAATTGATTATACATTCAGAAAAAGAATTACATAAAAATAGCGTAAAAAAATTCATTTGTAATATTTGTATATATATATAGTAGGTCGAAATAATTGATTAATTTTTATAAGGAGTTCAATTATATTTGATCTATTCAGTATTACTTATATTTGAGACTTATTGTTATTTTATTTATATTTATATACGATTTTTTCGTTGAATTAAAAGTTTCGTGCAAATTGATGAACATTTATTTGAAACTGGTCTGAAGGAATCCTTACCACATACAGGTGTACCGTGTGTGACGTAACGTCGACCTCTCCAGCGTTCGACCGAAGAGAAGTTCTCCTAGAACGTTTTTCGTCCGATGTTACCGTACTGCGTCTATTTTCTAATGTCTGTCTAAACTTCCCGCACCCGCCCACTCGAAGCGAACTAACTAAAGTTTTTCGAGCACTCGACCCCCGAAGTTAAGATCAGGAACGTAGCGATCTGCGAGTTTCTGGAATCTTTCGCAATATAACTCCTGATCTCAAATTCTTTATTAATTTTTTAAGAGTCTTGAGAAACGATCCTGCAAAGCAGTATACATGCGCGCGCGCTCTTTGAAACTTGTATTTCTGTATCACGCTATCTTTTCATCCAATTTTCGGGTAGATTGAAATTTCCGAAACTTCTCTGCGCGAAGCGCTTTCCCCGAACGAAGCTTAACCCTCACTGTCTCTCTGAAGTATACGTCAAGTATTAATGGGAAAACGATCGAGTGTGCTATATATTCCGGAGAAAATTAAATTACGTTAAAAGTACATTCTAAAAAATATGAATGTGGATTTAACACCATGTGGTGCACTAGGAAAAATATTTTATTCTATGAACCAAAATTTTGCCGTAACAAAAATTTGATTGATGAAACAAAAATTTTTTTAATGTACAAAATCCCACAAAACTAAATTATAATTTTATGTAAACTAAATTGTTTGATGTATTTTTTTGTTATTTATAAAGCAGAGAAATAATTTTGCCAAAGTAATTCAATTTTTTATTATATAAACAAAATATTCGGTTGCTGTTAAAAAATGCCTCAACTACACAGTTTTGCTGAAGGCTAAATTTTTTTTCCTAGTATGTTTGTAGTATAATTTTCATCATGTTGGTGTTGATATTAACGTTAACATAATATGAATCTAACCATAGTTAAATGCGTACATTCTTAAATTTATAATGTTAAATTATACTTAACATGATATGGATCTAACCATGATTAAATGTATATTTATGATGTCCAGTTATACTCAATTTTTGAACTATTTTAATTATTTTTGCAGGTCAGTGCTAGGATTTACTTGCATATTACGGCCGATTTTCAGCTTGATTCCTACTCCTTATTTCACCAATTCGCGCGCAGCCTAAATATTGATCGGTATTTAGGCCGCGCGCGGATTAATGAAGTGAGAGGCAGGAACCAAATTGAAAATCAGCCGAAATGTGTAAATAAATCTCAATACTACTTGGTCGTCACTGTTCCTAATTCTATGTCGTTAATTTAATTAAAACAATAAAGTTAAATAATTTAACACAAAAAAATGTATTAAATTTATTATTTATTAAGTACATAATGAATTAATATGAACGTTGTTTACTTTGAAACTAAATACATACTACAAAACTAAATTGATTTACATTTTGATACACAAATAAATAAAATAAATAAAATGTTATTTAATTCAAGGGATTATCATTGTTTCTTTAATGTCTAACAGTACATGTTGATTTGAGTTTAATATCATAGTGTTGGTATCAATACTAACACGATGAATTATATAAAGAATTATATAAAGAGCGTATTGTGTTAAATCCACATTCATATTTTTTAGAGTAAAAATCTTTTGTGCTAGGTAAAGTCGTGATAAAAAAAAAGAAAAATAAAGTGAAAAAGAGAACGGCAGATATTCGCCAAGTGATATTCCGAATATTAGTTTCTCAGAAATATATGTTCGTAATTTTACACTTCGTCCCAGTTGATCCCAATGAAATTTCGACACTGCGCATGACGATCTTTCCTCGAAACGGATGGTAATTTTGGTGTTCGAATGCAGCACCCGCGGTCCATCCTCCACCGCGAGGAAGAACAGTCCGATTTCTCGACTTATACGACAACGTTCGTGGGTTACTCCATGAATGGCATTGGAATCCTAATACCCTTCGTAAGAAAGGTAACTTACCTCGTTCATCTCGCCCGGCTTCGACTTAACGATGCATTCCTCGTCGCGTTTCACTTTCAAACGTCTCTAAGCTCTTCGAGAAGCCAATTAACTACGATAGCATTTTCAACTAGATGTAATTCCTAAAATGTTATAAAGCCACCAGAATAGAGTCATCTTCACTTCGATCTAATCTTTTGACGTTCATTAGAGATAAATATCGCATTGGGAATAATTAGGATTCCTCGATGTTCTCGTAGCTGAAAATGTACCGTGGTGCACTGATTATGAGACACAAAGGACGAAACAACGTCGTATATATATCGGCAGTGCGTCGCCGTAGCAAAATTTAATGTTATTTGTATCCGATTCAATTCATTTTCCCGATCATCACGCTAATCACGATAATAATAAACAAATGAAATTATTTCTGCGACCTGACATTAATTACGCGGTGCCGTAAATTGAGTGAATTTCGTGTCGCTAATACGTTTAATCGGATGCCAGACGCGGCCGAAACCAGACGAGAGGGAGAGAGCATTTTGACCACGAAAGTTCGTAATTGCATCGAACGGGTTAATTGCCGATAACGAGGACGCGAAACGATACCTTGCGGTCGCCAAACGCCGTAGGAAAGTATCATCGGTGTCCTTTTCAAGCAGCTCGTTTACCTCGAATTGTCCCAAAAACACTCGATAATGGATTAAATTCTCTCGTGAAATGATGTTTTTGTGACAAATCAATATATACTGTAATGCCCTATGAAATATACACACGTCTTGTACATTCGATACTCGATAAGTGAATACAAATGGCTGAAACTTCGAACGGAAATAATTGAAATTAGGATATAAATGGAGTGTTCTATTTAAGTGAAAAATAAATCTTTCATCAAGGATGTTTTCCAGTTCACGTGCTCGATCATACATCACTTCATTGAAGACCGAATTATTAAAGATAGAACGTAAATTGTGCAAGTTGAGGCGCGAAACACGTTAACGAGGTGTCGCGACATTTTTATTACCATATCCATTATACTTTTTAACGTACTTCTCTCGCTTGTACGTGACGTTAACGTCCTTCATAAAATTAATCTGGCATACCGCACCGGTGCATTCTGTTCGTCCGACCATAAGCTTCAAAATAAGAACAGAAGGGTATATTGAATTAACAAAGTGCAGCTAATCTCTAGGTTTATGTTGCGCTAGAAGTAAAACCTTTTATCGTCCGGTTCGCGCGTGATAATGTAAAGTTTCATCAGTTCTCCATCATCGGGATACGCGTACTGTAAAGCCGGCAAAGCCATTCTTGCGCTCGCTTTGTAAACGCATCTCCCGTGAAACATCGTTATAATTTTTCAAGGGTTCTTGAATGCTCGTATTCCGCCGAATAATTCATTTTTGCGCATAGCAAGACGAGATTTAACTACGTTTAATGCTAATTTTAAGACGACGTCCGAGTTTTCGCGAAACACGACCTGAATTATGGAAAATGAAGTGCAACGACGTCGCTCATGGAATGGATTGAAAATATGAGGGAAAACGCGAGAGAAAAGTAATGGGAAAAACGAAAAAGTTGACTCGCGTGCGTTCATTTTTTCCCTTACCGGCGCACAAATGAATTATTAACATAGATGCAGTTCGAACGAAAATGAACGACCAGCTCGCGGTAGTAGATTCTAATTAGGTGCAATCAGATTAAACGTAAAGTGGAGATGGTCGCTTTAGAGCGAGGCTTTGGCCTTTCTGGGAGACCTTTCCTTGCAACCATCCGTATCCGCGAACATGCGGCAGATCAAGGATATGGCGACAGTCTCGGAATCAAACAGATCGCGGCTGAATTGCATCCGAGTTGCATCGCGTTTAATCTTAAGCGCGGCCTTTCCGCGACCAAACGCACATTCAATCCTCAGAGTAACTCGGACTAATCGCGGTGGCGGACTGTATCGATCGGTCCGTTGTCTCGACCGAGCTTCGTTCGCCCCAGTTTCAGGCATTCAGTAGTTCCGCGTACACAGTTTCGCCTCCACAAATACGTTTATTGTTGCACACGCGATAGAAAGAGAGAGAGTCTGATAATATATAGTTATCAAATGTTGAATGAAATAATCAAATGTTCAATCAAATTTCCATTAATTAACTAAAAATAATTAAACCTTTCAAAATATTTAATAATTATTAACAAATATGTAGTTATATTATTACGTTTGGTAATAATTATTAAATATTTAGAAAAGTAAAATTGTTTTTGATTATATTAATTGAACATTTAATTGAAATTGTTTCACTCAACATTTGGTAGGTATTATTAGATTTTTTTTCAATACATTCAGCATTGCACAGTCAATGGGATATTTTCCTTTGTAAACTCTTTCGCGAGTTATGCACGAAAATAGGTATATCAGATGATCTCAGATGATTTTTGCGTTGAGATTCGAGAAATGCCATGCTAACAGACACTGCGAGAAAAATATGTAACAGATGTGAGTGAATAAATAAAAGTCGGAATATATTGATAAAACAGTGTGCTCTCTGATACAAACGTGAGCGTTATTTCGACTTATTTCTTCTGGATATCCTGATGTTGTATTGTTGGATCTGGAGAAAATTGCAGAAGATTGTTTTGAATGTTGTAGGTGAAACGAATAGAAGTTGCCGTTCGCGTATGTAAATCTTCATAAAGGTTATTCTACATAAACGCAAAACGTCGTTTTCAACTCTGGTTGCAAACTATCTAGTTTTGACTCGGACTATTAGGTTTTTAGGAATTTTGTCTGGTATCCGGTTGAAAAGTCAAACTGGACGTTACGTTCGGGTTTTAAATCCAATTAATAAAATAGAATTTACACCATAAAAGAAAATTTATAAATGGAGTTCGTGAATTTCAGCGACATGAATTTCCTCATTTTAAGCGCACTGCATTCTAGAGAGAATTACATGATAAATTTTAAATAAATAAAAAAAATATTAACACATCGTTCACAGCGTCAATTTCCCCCAGTCCATTTTTTTTATTGTATTTGAATGTAGATTTTATTTGTATTTATTTCAAATTATCATAAATTTTGTTTTTCTTAAAGAAAATATTTTATCTTGAAGAAAATAATTTTATTGCTTAACGTTTTCTTATATTTGTTTAAAGATATATATTTTATGTTTTAATAAAGTTAAAGATTTTCAATATATTGTTAAACGTGTTAAATGCTTTAACAAAATATTTATAACGAATGTTAAATGACATTTGTATAATCGTTAATTAATTTTATGTTCAATAATATGTACTACTTTTATATTAAATAATAATAGAGGTCGAGTTTGAATCGAATTCTAGCTGAAGTAATATTTTTTAATCAGTTTATTTATACGTATTAAGTTATTATTAGTATTATTATCAAAATTGATGTTCAGTTTGATGTTTGATTTACGAGATTACTGTTTCCAATTCATAATTGTGTTATAAGTTTGACAATAATCAGCGCGTATTTTAAAAAACTAAAAATGTATATATAAAATATATATAGAAATCATTATTTTAAAGTGATTTTATTAATCTATTCAAGATCAATAATTTAAATTTTTGGTCCGTATACTTGAATGTAAATTAATAAATTTATTTTGTAATTTTATCTAACATCTAATGTTATTTGGTTTTTAAATTATTGACCTTGAATAAATTAATAAAATCACTTTAATATTGTTTTGCATATATACGAGGGAATACTTATTATATTTGTTTTCGAATAATGTTGTATATAGAAATATTATTAAGTACTAATAAATTCTATCCGCGATCATTTAGAGGTTTTTTTTTCATAATCATTTGATTTATGCATATAATGCATATAGTGTCTAGACGAACTTATTATTGTTTAAATAATTTACTAAAAATAGTTTATATTTTAGTTAACCAAACTTTTCAAAATTAAAAAACAATATTGCAAATAATTTTTTGTTAAATCTAGAATTTAATCTAATTTTATGATTACTATTTTTGTCTGGTTAGATTTTGATATCAAAGAGGAAATATCGAATAATTTAGATTTTTGAATTTAGCAATTATTCACATGCTTATTTTGATAACAAATCACAAGTGATCAATACATTGACTTTTTGTTATCGCAACAAGCGATGCGACTTATGTTTGACGACAAACGTTTACAACTTATGTTTTGCATGTGTGACTTATATAGAAAAACTATAGATTTATTGACTTATTATTTTGTGAAAATATGCGCTCTAATAAATATACTAAAATATATGGTAAAAATATTAAATGTGGACACTAGTTCAGGATCACTTTTTATATTTAAATAATTATAATATTTTCTATTAAATGATACACATTACAAGATTCTTTAACATTTGTTTTATCTCTTTCAAGTGTCAATTGATTTTAATTTATTAGAAACAGCGCTACACATTTTATTAATGTTGTTAACTAATTAAATGCACGAAGGTAACTAACGTATGTGTCTTTAAAAATTCATTCAAAGTGTAATAACATAATAATTGTTTTATGGTTTTTATAGTAGATACTAGGTAGTAAAAAGCATTAGATCTCATTTAGTTATAAGGAAAAAATCAATGTTATACTCAATTAAATGTGTCCGCGAATGTTTTTTACTACAATATGTTATTACTATGTTATTACTAACGATACTTTTATTGTGTTTAAATTTGTTATAAAAATATTTAAAAACTTATCAAATCTTACAAATGATACCGTCTCGAAAAGATTTATTTATTTTAAGTATCAAAATAGAATATAAAATAATATATCTACATGCAAAAAGTAACTATTCATAATTTAACTGTTTTTAGCGTTAAACGTTTAATCTTTATTAATTTTTATTGTAATTTTAATTATTGATTTTTAATTGTCATTAATTTTAAATAAAAACTTGAATGTGTTAAAATTGCATGATTCATGATTAGACTCTAAATGTGGATCATCAGTTTTCATAATTTCGTATAATATATATATATATATATATATATATATATATAAT
>NW_012130069.1:1405155-1415843 GCF_000143395.1 Atta cephalotes | reverse complement strand
CTCTCCTCCTCCTCCTCCTCCTCCTCTCTCTCTCTCTCTCTCTCTCTCTCTCTCTCTCTCTCTCTCTCTCTCTATCGACGAAGTTGCAGTTGAAAAAATAAACGTGGGAAAATGGAGCAAAAGATAGTAAAACGGAAAGTGACACAATCGCGTACCAAATTGAAAAATGACTGACCAGGTTGCGTCAACTATCGCGCCTCACAAATTTACGATTCCATGGATAGTTCGTACGATCGTACCGTCGATTGGTCTATATGTTCGATTATAGTATACGCTTAGTGCATATTTGAAATTCATTGAAGCTATCGAAGAGATATTTTATAAGGTATTTAAGCCGAATATGATCCAGCTAAATAAGACCTACTTTTAAATTTATTATTTAAAAACGCGCTTTACGCTTAAAGTTAGAATTTTGTGCTTAAAAGATGTGCTACAGAAATTAGATAAAAAGAAATTAAAGAATTAGAATCAACATGTTTGTTTAATTTAACAAAAATTTGTGACGAAGTGTATGAATCATTTTTATAACAATTCGCTGCAAAGTTTAACAGATATATTTTATTTTATATAGTTTTTATTATAATATTATATTATTCAACTTTCTGGAAAAATAACAAATAAATCGATTTTTTTTAAATAAATAAATTTTTTTTTAGAATCGATGAATTCTTATTAAAGTTCATTCATATGATTATTGTTATGATTTTTCTTGATTATTGTTTTTTTATTTGTTATGTGTGGGATTTACGTCAGAGAATAACGATTTTCAATGCTGCTTTTAAATTAATAGATTGATTACAGATAAAATTAAAAATAATTATGATATTTAAAAATAGAATATATCCAAAGGGATTTCCTTTTTTTTATAATTAATAATTATCTTAAAATTGATTTAGAAAAATAATGTTTAATTTTTTTATTTTTAATTTATTTTTTATTACATATAAATATGAGATGTTAGAGTTAAAAGAATTTTTTTTCATTTATTTACAAATAAAATATTCTATATTTTATTTTGTGAGTTAAATAAACATTTTATATTCGCACTTAGTTTATTTCAATATCTCCATAAATAAAATTAAAAAAAAATAAAATAAAATGAATTAAGGCTTATTCGGTTCAGATACCTTATTTCCGTTGTTTAACGCTTGGCCGTTGGTTAATTATTGCCTTGGCGGGGCAGCAAATTGCGCAACAGTTCGATCGTCTTAAATACGTGGAAGTTTCACAACCTAATTTACTCTCTTCGTCGATGAGCAATGAAATGTCAGCGGAGATTTCAGCAAGTAGCTCATTTAATTACAAGTTCTCCGAGAGTCGGCATTGTCGTGCAACAATGTATTATAATCCAAGTTGGTCTCTCCTCGTGATAGCAACGACGAGTTTCTGTTATTTTCGCATCGCCGGCACGGGAGGACCCTATGTTAGCAGGCAGAACTTTGCGCGGTTTCGCTGATGCCCAGCCAAGCCCCCAAGCGAACCAATGATAAATTAATTCACCCAACATCGTCGAAAACGCAAAATGTCAGATGACGCGCTCGCATTTACAGATGTCGGTTAAATATTCTCTTGAGACAAGAGATATTTATTAGCAGTAAATTATTACACTATCCATGTGAAAATGTGCAAACGATTTACGCGTTGAAAACTATTTATCATTACGGTTTATATAAAGGAAACAGAGGAAACAAGTATTAATTTTAGATTTACAGTAAAATTTCCAGAAAAACATTTTTGTGTAATTTCGCGATGCGATAAAATAGAAATTGTGCAGTAAATACATTGCGCATATATTAAATACATTGCTGCACTGTGAAATCTCGTATGCGTCAAATTTTGATTTTAATTATATGGGTTATTCTGTAAATCTTAATAGGGAATATATTAACTCGTGTTTATTAGAAATGGATTAATAATAAAATTATTGTAACTGAATTATTGACCGTCGTCCTTCCGTAATGAGAATATTGATTAAACATTTCAGATATTAATATGCTACATTAATTTAGCTAATTAAGAGTCTATCATTGAACTCTAATTATGCTATCAGTATATATCGCTTATCGCGAAGATTTTAGATCAATTATTAGGTGGAATTATTATATGAAATAATTAATAGGTTAAAACAAATTATACGCGTATTCCCAGTCTTTCAGCTCTTGCGAAGGAAGAAATTTTAAACAAAAATTTCAGAATATATATAAAATATTTTTTTTTGCCTAATGCATATTCCCGAAAAATTTCAGTGTGGAAAATGGAAATGGAATATCTTCGGTTAAATAGCATTCTGCTACTTTGTAACAGGTAGCGTCTATTAAGCGTATAATTTATCAAAGACCTTCGGCATTGTAGAGGTTTCGTTTCTCATATCTGCGCTAATCTATTTTGCATTAGATAATCTACTTATGTTATGTGGATTTCCCAGTCACGTCAAACTAAACCACGATTTATGGTACCGAAGCATAACGGACATTAACGGACCGCGGAAGCATTAAATTGTCATAGTGCAGGGCATTAAATAATCGAATATATGAGATATTTTGCTGTGAGCTCGGCGAAATTCCCGAAATGCCTAATTCTATGCACGGAATACCCTACTTTTTTAAAATCCGTTCGCCATTGTAGCAAACGATTACGCTAATACGCGAATGCGCACGTTGTTGCGCGCGCTGCATAGGTCGTTGACGTTAATCCCACGACACGGTCGAACCGTCAACGACGGATACGCGCATTAAATCGTACGGAAGAAAAATTCTGCTGGCAGCGGACACATTTCGGGGTTGACGTTCCGAGCGGTGCGGGCGTTCGGTTCCGGATTCTCGATCTTCTCAATCGAGAATCAATTTCGCCGATAAAGTACAGCCGGCTGCAACGTTCTGACATTCCCGAGCAGCAAGACGGTGGACAACGGAAAACATTTTCGGTTATATCGAGTGCCGTCGAGCACTATGACGTCTATATCCCAACTGTATGCTCGTCTAAAGCTCTTGCCTCTTTTCCTTTATCGCTTTTTTTTTATTCTCTTCGTCTCTTTTTTTTCCATAACTAACTTCAGTTTTTCGGTCAGTGTTTTGCCGTTGTCCGTTCCATCGATTGCCTCGAGCGGGCTCGCGAAGCAACCAAGTTAATCGGCGGAACGAAATTCATACATTCATTCCGAAAAGCAATTTTAAGTTGAAAATGTCGAAGGGCGGACGCGTCTATCGCGCGTGCGAGTGAACACGAGCGGCTACACGGGCTACTTCGTCGATAAATGCCAAAGGATTCGAAATGAATTTTCATCAGGCAACAGCCGGCGCGCGTTGCCACGCTCGTGCCATGCTTTTGCGCGCATTCGTTCCTGACATTGGAGAAAAATTAGGTTTCCCGCGGTGCGAGAGGTGCAAAAGTCTGTTTTGAAAATGATGGCGCAGCGGTGCGGTGGCGGAAGCAACATTGATGTTCGAGGAAAACAAAGCGAGGTTGTTAGCGGAACGGCGCGTGGGAGTTTCTATATTAATTTCGGAAATCTGTCTCAAGAGAGAAGCTAGATGTCGGGGAAAATATATAGAGTCTGTTCCCCTTTACGGTCTAATTTCATTCAATCTACAATTGCGTTACATAATCTAACGCATCGGATTAAAGTCGTGCGCACACGCTTGCAACTGCATCCTCCTGTATGCGCAACAATCGGAATAAGGAAGATTATTAGATCATCGTCGGGAGAGGAAGAGAGAGTGTGTCAGAGAAAGAGACCGCGGATTCTAGGAATGAAGCGTGTAGACGCGCATCTTCATTAAGTCTATTCTACAATTGCATAAACATAGTTGTAAGTGGTTAGAATTGTCTAAGTGGTAAGAATTAATCAATCACAGTCGAATATTCTCCTCATATGTGACTATGATTGGTCAATTCTTATTCTTCATCCAAAAAAGTGATCTTGCAGCTTATAGCGAAAATTATTCTAAATACGAAAAATAGCTAAAATAGATAAATTTCTAGCAAGTACTGCGATATTGGATATGTATTGCATCTAATCATATATAAATGACATAGAATTTAAATTTGTGCTATAAATTCTATGCGTATAATACATAATTTTCTATTAGATACAAAAAACAGTTATAATTCTAGCTGGAGGAGCAAAATATTTTTTTGCGTGTAACTACAACATTTATAAATATTATGTAATTGTATAATAGGCTTTAGCCGCACGTATCATCGCGATATGAATCAATGGTGTTTTTTTTTATATTTGAATCTACACGGAGAGAATTTTTTTTTAGAACTTACCTTGAAAATATAGTAGACAACATTGTATTTCGAAGAATTTTATGTAAATTTGTCTCATTTATATAATAAAACTATAATAAAATATAAAATAAATTTGATTAATTTTACTGAAGGAAATAAAAACTAATAAAAATCTTTAAAATATTGTATTGTACCACAATTATCATATTTTCAGGGTAAATTTAAAAAAAATTCTCCCCGTGTATTATTATCCATATTTGACGAATCACTATCGTACATTTAAGGCTGTAGCATGCAAAAAACTTAAGCAGTAAGACGAAAGCAATAAACAAATCAACATTTTAGATTTGCTATTACATATATTATTTTATTTTATTTTCACTATTAAGTTTATAATATCAATTGGATGTTGTATAGTTTTAATTAATTTTAAAAAATTAATTAATAATCAAGCTCTAACGAATTAAATCAAACTTTGAAATTGCCTATAAGAGCTGATACTGAATGGATTTGTATATAAAAATTTTTATTCAAGAGTTACAAATATAATATACATTTCGATCATCCGTTTGGGTTCTTTTCAATATCATATGTTTACTAAAAGTACGTTACAAAGTGTAATCGCAAATAGAGTCGCATTATTCTATAACGAATTATATTGTTCATATGTGGTTGTAAAAAGTTTGTTACTAAATAATATACATTTCCATATACATTTAATTTGTTTTATTATATTCGACATAATTAATCTGGAAATTAAACGTATATGGCGCTCGGACTTTTGTAACAAACCTTTTACAACCATGTATGGACAATATAATTCGTTATAGAATAATGCGACTCTATTTGCTTGACGATTACATTTTATAATATATTTTTTTAGAAGGATCCAAACGATAATCGAAATGTATATTATTTGTAACTTTTGAATAAAAATTTTTATTCAACACAAATCTATTCAGTGTCGGCTCTTATAGGCAATTTCAAAGTATATAGTTTTAATCATCGATATAAAACAACAATATATTAAGCAATGACAACTTTTTAAATTAGTTAGGTTTAAATTTGATATATATTTAAGAGGTGTTCTCTACCGTAATTGATCGATCTTAGTGCTTATGTCTTACTACTTAAGTTTTTTGTGTGCTATAATTTTTACAGTGGCTGCCAAAAGTTTCCGAATGAGTAATTTTATTGTATTATTCTGATAAAAAAACCTTTATTTAGTTTGGATATCAAAGAAGAAAGAATGATAAGCCAATTCTTGAGTTAAATTTTGTTATTTTTAACTTCCATGTTAAAATGTAAATCAATATATTTGTGTAATTAGTTTCAACGTAAACAACATTTACATTAATGCAATAAATAAATGATAAAGTAAAATTTAACCTGTTTGTTATATTTTTATTAAGAGCAGACGACCTACAAATGATCACAAATAATTTAAATTACAACTTATTATTATGAATTTATCAATATATACAATAATTTAATGTATTGTATTTAAGTAACACGATACTTAAGTGTTCTTAAATTAATTATAATAAGAACTTTATTAACTTATAAACTGAAAAATAGATAAAGAATTATCGATAAAATTATGTTAGCTGGAAACTTTTATTGATAACCACTGTAGATTGAAGTTAAAATTCAATAGATCGATTATCATAATCATTATGTATTGATAACGACCAATCGCTTGCTAATTTCTTTCAGCAATTAAATGATTCGATAATTGAATTCAATTTTCTTTTACAGTTTTAAACTCTCGAAAGAATTGATTTATATGTGTAAATAAGTCAGCTCTCGTCGAAAATAACACGACGAACTAGATTGAGACGTAGACTCTCTATTGCGTCTCGATCGACTTCTACTCTTAATATGTATGCGCTATTCGTTGATCGCTCTATCGCAAAGTCAAATCCATTGAGGGAAGCCGATATCGGTAAGATTTTCGAGATTCAATTTCGAGAATGCCTGAGCTTATAGTTGGAAACAACGATGAGTTTTCTACTGGCAAGCAAGCGTCGAAAAGTTCGCAGTTTCTGATGGCGAATCGTCTGGGATTTCGAACTTTTATCGCGCTGTGATTGGTGCTCGCGGATGTTTTTCCACCGATCGAATCTTCCAATCTTTCTATTCTACCAAAGCTTCTAGGTGAAGCCACGTGACAACTTTTGACGTATGGAGAAAAAGAGACAAAAGACGAGAAATTACAAAACTCGGCAGAGAAAGGCCGTTCTCGTTTTTGTTACGGAAACAGCGAATGACTGAATTATGCGAGCGTGACGGGAACAAAAGTAGCATTACGTACGCACCAGAGAATAAACAAATTACGATATTTTATCAACAACAAGAAAAAATAATAAAAAGTTTAAATAGAAGGTTTGAAAAGTTTAATATGTGAAAGAAAATATACGCGTTTTCGATACTTATGTCTTTAAATATTTCCATCTCTAAAGCGCTTGTTAACACTTTGACGATTTTCTTTCTCACTGTAATATTTTAACCGAGAGAGTGGACATAACGATAAAACAAATTGAAAGTTGCGGGAGTCGCCAATGGTAGAATCTCTATTTTGGCAGTGTCTCGCCCTCTTGGTTTTAACAGTCGCGGTAGAGCACACCTGCGGATATGGCGATAAAACGTCTTTTAGCGCTGAATGCCGTGGGGTATGCGACCAACTAAAATCTACATTTGGTGTAAACACCTTAGCAAGGATGCCCATAATTTTCAGCTGGCGGCAGCCGAGAGAACACGGAGAAAGTTTCCGCGAGGCAGAGCCAAAAGCACATTGTGTGCCGGGCGCTGTAAATCTACATTCAAAAAGGGAATATAGAAACTGCCGGCATAATTGCATTCTGAATTAAAAGATTGCGTCTATATGACTGAGCTTAAATTTCTCACAGGCAATAAATTCACGGTTCTCTTCATCGTTTTTTTTTCTAACAGCTTTACCTCGACGCTCCTTTTTTTTGCTTTTTCAGCAAACGACACGCTGCAAACTGTACGTTATTTCGCTGGAACAACATTGCAGCAGTTCGAGGCTCGGATTAAGAAACGAAATTTGTGATATTTACAAGACATATATTGTAAACAAGACATATATTTAGTCATTTTATTTCTTCCACATTTCTCAAAATATAATTAATGTTAATAATAAAAAGACAGCGGAAAAATAAAGTAATTAATTCATTGGTGATCCAATTACAAATGTGATGTAAAAATATTTTTCCTACCTTTTAAATGCGAGCGAAATTAATTTGGCAAATACTCATAATGAGAGAAGTTTGTATCATATGTGATTGCGCACTCCTCTCGCACTCTAAATAGAGCTCAACGCATTTTTCGCTGAATCTTATACTATTATCGTTTTACATTTAAACAAAAACTCCATGCGTAATATCGCACGGTATCCTTCTCATCTTTTTTCATATTTCACCCTAATATGAAATATGTGACGTACGGTCGATCTATCGTTGAAAGTAAAATCGCATGGAGGAAAAAGCGTGGGAGGAGGGAAGGGGGAGGGGAGAAAAAAGAGGCGATACACATGGACAACGGGGGATATCATATCGGTCAAGTAGGAATCTCCGAGCCACCATACGCGTCGTCGTCGTCGTAGTATCTACCGTCGTGGATACGGAATGAATCAAACGGCTTTGACGCCCTTCGGGATCATGAATAATGCAGCGACGTGATCCAATTTATAACTCACGGAAGCGTAATATGTGTTATGCGGGGCTGCCGAGAGGTGGTGATATGTAGCATAGCGAAGAAGCTACGCGGATATTTCACTATACCGCGGCCATGACTATTCATTTTGCAGATAGTTAATCGAACGGGTGTCGGCTCGCGCACGCGACACACGTATACACACATACATATATATATATATATATATATATATATATGTGTGTATATGCATTCACACACATTGTTCCAGTTTTTATTAATGGATTTTCACTCTTTGATAATATCGAGCTCTACGCTGTTACGTCGCGTATTACCTCGTGTACGATATTACGTCGGCACATCCTAGATTGTAAAAACGATTAGGTTATAAAAAAGTTATTAATCGCGCTAACGATAGCGGACCACTTAATGGCCGTATCGCTCGTTTCCACGCGATGCAATTACGTGGACGTCGTAATTATTAGGTTAATATAATTGTCGAGAGTGGTCCATTCGCGCCATACTGCATTCGGGGTCGCGAAGCAGCCGATTAATCCTTAAATGTCACACCGTGGGAACAACACACTTGTATCATACTGGATATGATATACCCAGGCCAATTCGATTGCTTATAACTTTCATAAAAATGAACTTATTGTAAGCATCTTTTTTCAATCGTTAAACAATAAGGAACAAGCGATATCGAGCAAATGTATATATATTTTACGAATGATGAAACAAAAATTAAGGCGAACAATATAAGCCATTAAATGTATAATTCAAAGCTTAAAATTTTATACAAAAAAAAAGAGCGAGATGAATCATAATTATAAATATTCCATATTTACTTTTTCTTTTATTAGAACCAAATTTGATAATAATATTTGTAAATTATTAAAGAAATCATGCAATTTAATTAAATTCAATATCAACATCAGAGTACGTATAATTTCTTTATACTGAGGATAACTTAATAATAAAGTATCGAAATGTATGTTCTAAGAATCTGAATACATAAAAAACTGGCTTGTAATCCCTTCTTGTTATTTGTTGTTTAAAATTTTATATTTAATAATTAAAAGTTTCTAATTGTACAAAACTCTTTATCAGCAAAAAATCGAAGGAGATATATGTTAAAGTCAACAATATAAATAAATGTGCTATTTTTATGTATTCAATGTAGATTAATTTTAATCTCGGTTTAATTTATTTTTGTCCTTTTCTAATTAAGACTAGAAAAAGATAAAACATAAATTTAATTTTGACCCAAGAAATTAAAATTAATCTATATTAGTAGAAACGAGCACAAAGAAGAAAATAAATAACCTAATATAACATAGTCAAAGAAATATAATAAAATATAATGCAGAAATATAATGCAACAAATACATCTCTCTCCAAATTGAAAAAAAGAGTTTGATAATAATTATTAAATGTTGAGTGAAATAATTCAAATCAAATGTTTAATTAATATGACATAATAAAAAATGATTTAACTTTTCTAAATATTTAATAAGTATTATATAATAATATAATCAATCGTTTGACTATTATAGATATACATACTAAATGTTCATAGAAAAATAAAATGATTTTTGGTTATAAATTAGCCAAACATTTGATTGGAATTATTTCATTCAACATTTGATAACTATTACTTATCAGATTCTTTTTTACATCTTTCGATTTTTATTAATATTAAAACAGCGGCTGTGTCATTTTTGTCTAATCTAATAGTTCTTCTTTCCGAATTAATTTGAATTTGCACGTGAAAGTTTAGATTTTTGCTTTTCATAAATAATCATAATTAATTACAGTAATTTTATTTTTGGTGACAATCCTCTCACGTAAAAAGCTAGATTTACCACGATTGGGTTAATTTAGACTCTCGGTTTTAGTCTTAATAAAAACATAAACATTAAAAAAGTATTAAAAAAAGAAAGCCGGGCATGTCACATTAAAAAAGCGTTTAAGGATCAATTTCGCGGAGAAATCTCTCTATACTCCATAATCTCGAGTCTGGAAAAATTTGAAAATCTCATGATTTCAATGATTGCGGTTAAACGTTCCTTTGTTGTTATTGCATTCACGCCGTTTGTGTTCGTAGCTTTTATCACAATATAGAACTCGACATTCATTTTGTTCGTAAACGCACGAGGTATCGTCGCCTAATGCCGAGCGCGCTTGTCGCGACTAATTAATGCCATAATATTCAATGACCATCCGGGAATATAAGATGTATCCATCGATCGGCGCAGTCGCGTTTTAATCGACCTCGTTATTCGGATTATCCCTCATTTAATCGCGTCTTCCACGAGCTTTATGGAAAAAATTCTCAAAAAAAGAGGAAAAAATGTAGAGCTATTTGGGAGTCACGCCGAGATTTAATCCGAAAGGAGATCCTTTCTGGCTATCAATTTTACGGCCGGATTGTCCCCGCGTGTGTTCCCGCGCCGCGAAAATCACGATTTAATTAACCCACTGACGCCCGATAACCCACCGTTCAGCGTGCAATACGGCGAAAATTAATATTGTCGCCGAAGCTGCTCGATGTGCATTATATGAGCCGCGCAAATACCTGCGTGCATCGCAGGAGAACATAATGAGGCGGATGGTTTATGGCTGGGGACCATCGGTGATGCTCATCTGGCCATGCATTTTGATGTTATATATTGTTCGGCGGTATATATGATAAGGCAAGATACATAGAAGATATTCTCTCTCTCTCTCTCTTTCTCTCTCTCTCTCTCTCAATCTTTTTGTTTTTTTTTAAATATGAA